>NW_027282754.1:0-84957 GCF_046629955.1 Centroberyx affinis
TGTATGTATGTATGTGTGTATGTGTATTACGTCCCCCCCTCCCCTCTGTGTCTTGTCATATGTCAATCAATGTTTGATGTTTTTTTGACTGGGGCGGGAATAATTAGGACTTAGGATAGGATAATAGGTAACCATTTTAAATCAGTTGTGATGAGAGTTGAACAAGAGATACGTTTGTGATGCGTTTTTTAGTAAATGTTAGTTGTATAACATGTTGTAAGAAGGGAAGTGTGTTTTCGGGAGCCTCCTACCAACCTTCATGTACAGATCACTATTAAATTCTTATTATACTGTATGTAATAAACCAAGATGGAATTAATTTGCAAACTTGTTGACATGACCTATTTCTTCAAATCACAAGAGTTTATTCCTCTAAATCACAAGGGTAATCAACAGAGCTCACATTGTATAGGTTTGTAAAAAAAAAAAAACTATTTCCAAACAGGTAACATCTTGTCACATTGTACAGATTTGTAAAAAAAAGAACCATTTCTAAACAGGTAATATTGTCACATTGTATAGGTTTGAAAAAAACTATTATTTACACTAGCAAAAACACACCAACATGTATGGACAGAAGTGGAGCGCGCCTTAACGGCAAATTTACACTCTTATTATTCTTCTACATCAGAAATGATATCACCACGAAGGTTACACAGGGCTGCACAAATTCTCAAAATTTTGTCAGTTTTAGGGGCGAGGTTAATTGGAACTGTTTGAGAAATGATTTTGAAGTTTTTCAGCCGGCATATGACCCGCTCAACATGGACCCGTACATTGGCGATGCACCTAGTGTTGGTGGTGTCTTCTTCAGAGAGTTGCATGCCTCTCTTGGTGAACACTGGAATGACAAATTTCACCTTCCTTTCATAGAGGAGATCTTTGATGGTGAAGCCTCTGTCGGCCATGACTTCATCACCTGAACGGAGGTATTCCAGGAACCCTGGATTTGCAGTTATGAATTTATCACTACACCTTCCTCCATATGCTGGTGAGATGAACATGATCAGTCCACATGGTGCAATTGAGACAAGGTATTAGATGGTATTCTGCCCGTAGTAATGGCTGTAGGACTCACCTCTCGAGTCAAGGTTACGTGGCTTTTGAAGGGGTGTCTCTGAACAGTCGATCACACACGTTGTGTTTGGGTAATGTTCTCTGAAACACTGAGGCATTGTTGCCTGGATTGTCTCTCTGGGAAGCCATGGTAGGTAACACCTCATTTTCTCCTCCATGAGGTCAAGCCAGCACGAAATCACCTTACTTACAACAGATTGAGAGACGCCAAACCTTTCAGCAAGGTCTCCCTGCATTAAATTCAGACGCAGCTTCATCAGGGTCATCAGGAGCTGATCCCAGGGGTGTAGCTGGAAGCTGTTGTTGTACCCTTTGGTAAGGTCCTCGGCCACGGAATGGAATGCATCCAATGACAACCCTGTGTAGAGCTGACAAAGGTGGTTGTTCCTCAGCAGAGTTATTTACAACGCAGCCGGCACAACGCACTGTGTTCCCATATCAGATGCAGGGGGCCTCAGGTGGAGTGGTGTTTTTGTAGTGTAGTTGTGGTCAGAGACAGATGGATCCTCCCATTGTGTTTCTGCATCACAGTGTGTAGGCATGTTGACGTGGTCATCCTCACAGTTCTCCACTGCATCGCTGACGGCCGTTGATGTATCTGTGGAAATAATATAAACCATAAATATATTTTCACAGTAGGACTTCAACCAAGTGGTCCCACTAGTCAAGTGAGTGTTTTTTAAGGTCCATCATCATAAGAATTAATATATTATAGGATGGCAACCACAATTATGCAAAACAGTGTGAGAGAGATGAATGCAAAAAAGGAGACAATATACACACACAATATTGTAATCACCAAGACGAAGGTCAATATCAATATCTGAGTGAGAGACACTTAACGTTACTGATCGTGAAATTGTATTCAGAGCACGGATTTCACCTGCGTTAGCTAACAAGCAATTGAATATAGCTAGCTAGCTTACCTGTATCTGACAACCTCCTCATCACCCGACGTGACTTCTTTAACGGAGCATCGTAACCGAGCCATTTCTCGGGGTAAGGGTGTTCATCCGTCGGCTTCCCGTCCACGAAATGGTAAGAGCACATATGGGCGCTTCGGTGGGTGCTTCAAGTTTAGCGCCTTCAGCCATAGCCTCAAGTGCTCCTCACCTTTAGGGGGTGGGTGCAGGTTGTAAAATGCCCCACAACACTCCGACCTCCTCACTTTATGGTCGTAACACTGTTGTTGTAACTGCTCTCTCCTCTTTATCCAATTGTTATGGCACCCCCTAACAGCACATAATACACTTGACATCGTTTTCGTTTGTCATCGGCTAGCTAGTGCTCTCTCAGCCGGAAGTGAGATGACAAAAACGAACGCGATGACGTCACCCTTGTTGTTGTGGAAAATAAGGTGAATACATAGGTACTACTTCACACCACTCAAACTCTTTAAAATGGGCCTGGTACAAGATATAAATGCTGGAAATGTCAGAATTGGGCACATTTTTGCATGCCATGTCAGGGTTCCCATGCGTCCTAGAAAACCTGGAAATTTAGAGGCTAGTTTTCCAGTCATGGAAACACCTGGAAATTGATTAAACTGACCAAATATCCTGGAAATAATCTGTTGTCCTGGAAAATTTTAATTGTATTTTAGCCCCTCACTCAGATCGCCTATCTAAACCTAGGTGCGTATTTTGTTTGAAACTTGACTGTTGGTAGGATAAGCTGTGCAGTATGACAGGTATAACCTCTCCTGGCACGCAATGTCTCCACCTAGTGGTGGCTGAGTTTGAGTTTTGACCCTTTGAGGTTGCTGTAGCTGGTCAGTGTGGAGTGTTGAAGCCGCAGCAGATTGTGTTAGCAATGTGAAGTCAGCAGCTATTAGTTAGTTTCCACAGAGCAAAATAAATATATGCCTGTAAGTATGAGCACACATGTGGTTTTATGTTAAGCATGTGAAGTAAAATGGATCGTTTGTTAAGATGATAATATCGCGATCGTGATGCTAATTTCCGGTAGCGCATAACTAAAACACCGGATCTTTTGAGTTAAAATTACTTGATGACATATTCTAATGTCAGCTAGCCGGTAGCACAAGTTTGAGTTTCAGTCGTCTCAGCTCCAGTTTAGGCTCCCAGAGCTGTCAAAGGCCAATCGAGTCCTGCACGCGATATAAGATTGCCGCTTTGAGACACTTTCTAACCAACTGAAAGACGATAGAAAAGTATGACACTTGAATATTACAATCTTTTTTTTTTTTTTCAATATATTGCTGTTCTTTCACTTAAGACTGGACATAGGTGTAACTTGGATAGATGTAGGCTTAATAAAACTGTGTGTGTGTGTGTGTGTATGTACTGAAAATGTACAGATTATGCAATTCAGTTTCTTCAAATTTAGATTTTTGCACTTAATTCTATGTGAAACTTTGCCATGGCAATAGAAAATGTATGAGAAAGTCTATAAGTTTAAATGCAAATGGCACGCCAGCACTCCATTATTTTATAACAATGCGTTACAGTCTGGAGGGCGACCGTTCACATCATTGCAATGGTACAATGCTGGTATACAAACTTTAGGTGATGTAATGGATGAAAAAGGCCTATGTACCTTTCAAGACCTCTGTGGAAAGTATAATATTTCACCTACATCCTTTTTCATGTATTTACAGCTACGGTCAGCTATGCAGGCAGGGGGAATACCCATCAATATACAACCTACTAGTCATCCACTCATGGAATTGATAAAAAAGGTTCTGACAACCATAAAAGGTAGTATTTCGTTTATTTATGATTCTCTTCGTAGCTCTTCATTGTTACATTCCCCCCTTGCTATTACAAGAGTATGGAACAAAGACGTTGATTGTGGTGGCTCGTCAATAAATTGGGATAGAGTTTTTAAGAATATTACTCTTTCATCACAGAACTTGGATAATCAAATTATAAGCTTTAACTATGTACATAGAGTTTATATGACACCAAAGAAAAGATATTTGATGAAAATATCCCCATCCCCTAATTGCACCTTATGTAACCTAAATTTGATAGGTACATTTATGCATATGGTCTGGGAGTGTCCAGAGGTCAAAGCATTCTGGGAAAGGGTCGCTCAAAAATTGTCTATTATGATACGAATGAAACTGGATTGTTCACCACTTCTAATGTTATTGAATGATGATTCATATCTGACGCTTAACTTAACTCAGAGGCGGCTGATGTATTTGGGGATCATTGCTGCTAAAAAGATGGTTGCTGTAAGATGGCTACCTTCTAATTCATTATCAATTCATCAGTGGTTCCAGTCTTTAACAGACTATGTATTCATGGAACTATCCATAGCGAGGATGAACCATGCTAGTCAGAAGAATCTTGAGGCCTGGACGGAAGCATTGTGTTTAGTTAAATATACATCAACTTGAAGGGAGAAGAGGAAATCCATGCAAAACCATTCACACTCATTCTTTATTTAATTACACTTAGATTAATGCGGAAAACGGGCGGGGGGGGGGGGGGGGGGAGTTGACACATCGGGAGGGGAGTTAAGGATGTAGGTGTGTGTGTGTCTGGTATGGATGGATGTGTGTATATGTGTGTATGGGTGTGTATATGTATAAATATATAGATGTATACGAATGTATTTCATTTTATACTATCCCTACTATTATTATATGTTTATTTATTTTACTTTATTTTATTTTTATAGGTGTGTGTGTATGTATGTATATGGGCGTATACATGTTTGAATGTGTGTGCATTTATGTATGTTATTATTATTATTGTTATTATTATTAATGTTATTATTGTTGTTATAATCTATCTTTATTGGGGGGGGGTTTTTGTGTGTTTTTTTTTATTTTTTTTATTGTTATATTACTATTATTATTATTCTTGTTATTATTTATTTATTATTGTTATTTTTTTATGTTTATTTTTACTTATTTTTTGCTATTTAGTCACTTATTTATTTATTTACTTTTTGTTTCGTTTTTCCGCTGATTCATGTCAATGTCAAGGTACCTGCATCCCTCACATCCAGGAAAATAAAAAAAAACTTGGTCACAAAAAAAAAAAAGAAAATGTAGTAGAAAATATATGATATCATAATGGTTAATTCAGATTATTTATTTATAATGACAGAAGTGAGTGAGGCAGGGCAGAATGTCAAAGAGGTGTAAGTTTAAGGAGGAATGGAAGGACAATCCTGAGTTCAGGGACTGGATAGGACATGTGGTAGGTGATGAACACTGGGCATACTGCAAGACATGCAAGGAAACATTTGATGTAGGCAACATGGGCATGTCTGCTGTTAAAAGCTATGCCAAAGGACAGGCACACAAGAAGGTCACATCAAGTCAAGTCAGTGGGTCATGAATGGCCTACCGATAAATGACCGTTTGTGAGCAAGTGCTGTCCTGTATTGTCAAGAAAAACTCCTGGAAAATGATTTCTTGAAAAGAGTGGAAACCCTGCATGTGGGAGTGTCCTCTAGTACACTCTTTTTAGAAGGAGGTACTGGAAAAACTCACAAAAGTGGATAGGGCAACCCCTTCCAGAAACACCATGACTGTGTCTCCTAGGAGATAAATGAATCTTGCCACAAGGAATCACCAAAGCAGAGTTTGGGCCAGCCTTAGCAGGCTTTATCACGGCAGCCAGGCTCATTTTATGGAACTGGAAGACTCCATGCCGTCCGGAGTGGACGGATTGGTTGAGGCTAATGACTGAAATGGCCTCTTCTGAGGATATGACTGCCAGAGTGAATGATCTCAAAGGGAAATCTAATGTGGCCTGGAATCACTTCCTCATATATTAAGGATGTAACATCTTAGAGTGTGGAGTTTTTTGTGGGCTAAGGTAGAGACTTAGGCTACATATGCTATTATGTTGTATAAATGGAATACACCAAGTTTTTGAGAGTTTGAGGTGGGGATTTATAGGTGTTGTCTTGACTGGATGCTTTGATTGACTGCCACTCTTTATTTTATTCTATTTTATATTATTTATTTACTTTTTGTATTATTATTATTATTTTCATTTAATGTCTGTTTTTGTTTGTGCTTATGTTTCCATAGTTATCTTTGTCTGTTTCATTATTTCTAGGTGAAAAATTTAATAAAAACTTAAATGACAAAAAAAACAAAAACTTAGAGCTGCTCACTGCACCCGGTATATTTCTTTTAGGGCGTTTTCACACCTATAGGTTGTTTGCTCTGGTCCGAATCAGTTGATGAGTTTGTAAACTTGTAGCGTTTTCCCCTTGGTTCGGTTTCTTTTCACACAGAGAAAAATCCAATTGAACCAAAATGCATCACTACAAACAACGTGAGAACGTTCACTCTGCTTATTGGTCAGATGTGTCTGGGGCGGGAGCAAGAAAGTAAATACAGGTAGAAGGTCCTGTGTTCTGGACTAGTCCACATTGCTATGCAACATGGAGTAACGGCAGAGTTGGCATTTGCTCATAACTGTTGTAATTATCTGGGCAATATAACTGGCAAGACTGTACCATCAGAAATCCGAATGCACTTCGAGGAAACGTCTTGAAAATGCTATACCTGCTACACCTGGCTATACCTGGCTACAGGAGCCGTTTAAGCTCAAACTTGCGGAGTAAATTGAGTACACCCGGTAGTTGGGTCGGATCGAGGTCGGATCACGTTCCCACCACAAACGAACCGCTCCAGAGTTCGTTTGGGACCGGACCGAGACCGCCTCCTCTAAAGGGTCTCGGTGTGGTTGTTTTGGTCTGCACCCGAGTGCGATTACTGTGTTCACACCTGCCCAAACGAATCGCACCAAGGGGGAAAAACGAACCAGAGTCCGATTTAACCGGACTAAAAGCACAGGTGTGAAAACGCCCTTAGACTCTGAATGGGCAGGCTGCTTGACTGGTTTGATCTGTACAATGAGCTGATCCTGGTGCTGGAGAGATCCGTCCCCTCCATGGACCTCACTGGCTGCCTCCAGGCTAGAGGGGACTCCATCCAGGAGCACGAGGCAAAGGTAAGCGGGTGGAGGGATGGATGTGTGTGTGCGGTGTCCCTCAGAAGAGCAGTCCAGGTCGCCCAGGGTCAGCCCTCCTTAAAGAGCTGCAAACCCACCAAGAATTTTAAAATTCTAAAATTGTATTTCTAATATTGTATCTCAGATCATACACAAGCAGATGGTGGAAGCAGCCATAGAGGTTCATTCGAAAGTAGTTTCACCTAGACTGGAAACTGGAAAATATTCTGGTTGAAACAGGCTCTGATGTCCCTCATGTCCGGATCATAGACTTTGGCTGTGGCTGCGTCCTGAAGAAAGGATCCTCTTTTTCAAAACTCTGAAATATAATCTCTCTCCTTCATTCCTTCTCCATTTCTGGCTACCTCCTTCCCTCTCCCTTCATCTCTCCGTGTCTGAATATAGGAACCTTTGTGTACAGCCCTCCAGAATGGTATCAGCACGGCTCCTACAGAGCGGGTCCCACCACAGTGTCCACAAAAAACCTAAAGACAGTTTGTGTATTAATCTTGATCCGTGTCTTTCTCTCCAGTTTGCCAGGAATTTTTGTGGAGGTGTCTGGCCAAGTCTCGTGAGCACTGTTTCACCCCGGAGCGCCTGCTGCTCCACCCCTGGCTCAACTAATCCAGACCTACACTCCTGCTCTTGGATGAATCTGTGACTTGCACCGCACCATAAATATAGTTTATTTTTGAAAACCTGTTGAAAATATAAACCTCCACCTTCAGTCTTTGTTTGAATGTTTGAAAGATTATAGATCATTTTAGAACATTGTAGATCATTTATTGTTAGTAGTGATACATCTTCACAAGTAACAGGCTATCACACGGTAAAGAAAAACCAAGAAAAAGCAACAGAAAGTGCAGAAAATGGCAATATATATATATATATAATATAACATAATATAATATAATATATACAGTATATAATACTTAACAACTTCAACAATATACTTCAATTTCCAACTTGAGAGAGAGATCACTGCCTAACATGACATTTCTCTAGGACTTAATTTTATAACTCCTGAACGGTAAGTGATACAGACTTGAAACCAACCCCTAGGGTGCGGTTTTCTTATGCGCTGAACACGCTGGTCTTTGTCCCGTGTCGCTACGACCTTCCGTTCCCGAGATATAAAAAATGTTAAAACTTCGTGAAATATTCGAAACGTTTTTGAATGGGAGTCTATGGCAGCTATATCAAAGGAAGACACTAGGGGTGCCAAACTTGGCACACACTGGGCAGTGGGAAGAGATGATAACGCACACCAAATTTGGTGGCTGTACCACCTTCTGTTCCCGAGATATAAAAAAAAGTTGTAACTTTTTACAATCTTTGAAACTTTTTTGAATGGGAGTCTATGGCAGCTATATCAAAGGAAGACACTAGGGGCGCCTATATTTTGTCCGATTAGCAACTTGAGACGCGACGAGCCGAACGTTTCTCCACACAATACACAAACATTGATACTTTTTGTAGGTGTTTTAGGTCCAGATGATATTTCGGCTAATCTCTATAAACAGATATCTGCATATGAGACGTTGTCTCTCAACTCCAACTCCATTCTCGCGTCTCAAGTTTCTAATCAGACTGTAAACAATGACCGGCGCACAGAAGAGGAAGTCTTGGCCCGGATGTCCGCTGGCTACACCGGAAACCCTGAAATATTGGCCGTCGCCCCCAGAGTCTAATCTGTCGTCAGACGGATAGACGATGGGTTCCGAGATTGCTATATATGCAACATGATCTCACACAAATACGTGAAACGAACATGAACTCTATGGCGATTTACGTAATTTGGGAACACGTAATATGGCACATTAACGTTTCTCCACCACAAACTGAATTACATTCCCCCGCAACTAATTTAAATACGTTCCTCCACCACGAATTTAAATACGTTCCTCCGCCACAAATTGAATTACATTCCAAAGGTTGGTTAAAGGTTAAATTTAGGCAAGTAAAACGACTTTGGTTAAATTTAGGCAAGTGAAACAAGTTTGGTTAAGGTTAGGGTTAAGTTTACGCAAGTAAAACAACTTGGTTAAGGTTATGGTTAGGCAACTAAAAACAATATGATTAAGGCAGGGTAGGGTTGGGCGATGTCTACCAAATTGGCATATGACGATGTCCACAGTGAAACATCGTGATGGACGATGACATCGTTGTACCCCCCGTAGACGAACAAGAAAAGATCTTCCATATGTCCGTAGTGAAACAGATATATACTTTCTGTTATACTTTTGTAGCCTATGTTGGATATTAATTACTATTTCCTCCCTATAGCCTACTTTTCCTCCCTATAGCCTATGCTTAAGCAACCTCATTAAGCAGATCATCTGATTATAAAAAAATATTTTAAATACTAGTCATAGTGTTGTAACTGCATAACTGCAGCACTTCGCTTCATGTTTGGTAGGCGTAGTAGTCCGACTCCTACCTTTTTGAAATTTCGGTTCCTAGGCGAGAACGGGAGAGTAGTCCGTTGTGTCTGTCCGTCTCTGTTCATTTCAATTCATTTTCAATGAGAGCTGTCCGTTGTCCGGGCAGCGCAACCCAGTTGAACGGATTCATCACCGCAAATCAGAGGCATTTTTTTTTTAAATAGCGTTTACGTTCCAAAACAACCCAACGGACAGAAATCTATCCGTTAGTATTTCTGTCCGTTTTTTGACGGATCAGTGTGGCCGGAGTTCGCTCTGTAGGTGAGTTTGAATCCTCAGTTTTGAGATAGGCTACAAATAAAGACTCACCCCCTGATTTACTAAGGCAGGCGCAAACCAGGTAGATTTAAAAATAAATTTTATGTCTGGCCTAAATTAAAACATGCTTTCACTGGGCGGCAAATAGTGTGATTATATAAGCTGTTTTCCCTTTAGTAAATCAGGTGCAAGGAGCTATTATAATAATTAGAATAAACCCATCCTTCTTTTTTGCGCTCTCTGGCCCTGTTCGAAACTGTTCCCTATTACAGAAATAGTGGACTATATAGTGTGTTCACCATTTTCTACTAGTGTCCGAATTCTCAACGGTTAATTTGATTCACTATATAGTTCACTATAAAATACCCACAATGCACAACAATTTGTAGTGAACAGACAGTGTACCCTACAATTTCTCCCGTATACCACAATGCAATGCGTTCGTGTCTTACCAAAGAAGAAGAGAGTCGTGAAGATGGCAGAAGGCGGCAATTTCGTTTACAAATGTAAGTAAGCTAGCTGCCTTTTCTGTATTTAACACGGTAGTGGACTAGCTTTTGTATGTTTTTGTAAAGCCCAGTAAGTGCCATTACGTTTGAAATGTGCTATATGAAGAAATATTTGTCCTGCCTCTCTGTTATTTTATAGCAACCGTAGCAATGGCTCTAAAGTCGTCCTCTTTTCGCTTTTATGTTGATACGTTTTTATCCTGTACAGTTAGAGTTATTAACCACACTGCGAGCAGTTCCAGGCATTCAATATATTTCTATGGCCTTGTATCAGTAGCCTACAGTTGTAAATTGACCAAATTTGCCACAAAAAAAACTGAAAACGTTTGCGTTGGGAGTGGAGAAAAAAACAGTATTATGTGAAATATCCTGTTTGTTCATTAGCCTCTGCCTGTGTTAGCTAATCTAAAATATCAAAAGAATGGAGAAGCCGCACACTCGTAACTCCAATGCGAAAGTTTTAATTTAATTATAATCGACGTTTCGGCATGTAATGCCTTCAGGATAAAGAAATCAGATCATAAACTTTCGCATCGGAGTTACGAGTGTGTGGCTTCTCCATTCTTTTGACGTCTACCTTGTCAGCCAGCACCTCACATATATAGGTGTGCGTTTTTCTTCTTTTCCTGACTAAAATAAAATAACCACTCCTCCCTCACTTTATTCCAAGGGACTGATGAGGACGTGGAAAGCCTGATAAAGCTCAGGATTAAACACACCGCTGTCTTTTCTGGGAAAAGGAATGCAGCACTTCATGGATGGGAGTAAGAGCTATAATACGGTGTATAACAATCTTTTGAGTGATATGACCTTATTGTTCATAAAGGATTTAGCCACAAAGCTTTATAATATTAATGTTCTTTTAACACGTCATTTGATGAATGCAAATTTAAGTAATACTTTGCTTGTGTTACCTAGGATTGTCCTTAAAGAAATGGGTCTGGAGGGGGTGGTAACCCCAGCCAGAGCAGCCAAAAAATGGGAGAACCTCAAAAAAACATACAAGGTCTGTTTTGCCTCAGCTCTTAGCACAAAGCTTGTACTACAGTTTAAGAATCATTCCTGTAGTGACAATACTGTGCCTTATTATATCAGTTTTTGACAAGTGCATGCATTGATAATTTTAAGGAACTCAAAAAACCACCAACTGGCCAGGGGACAGAGTCAGGGGAAGCCACTGCGGGGTCCTGGAAATGGTACCCCCTTATGGATAAGGCACTTGGGGGGAGGCCATCTATTCAGCCTCCTGTCCTTGTTGCCTCAGCTTGGGGGGGAAATTCCCGGGCTACTGCAGTGGCCCCCTCTGATGCCCAAACAGCGTCCCCTGGCCCTGCAGCAGGACAGGAGGAGACAGAGGAGTCAGGGCCAGCAAAGAGGAAGCGAGGCGACCCTGTCCTGGAGTTTCTTGAGAGAGAAACACAGAAGGCAGAGGAGAGGGCCAGGAGGGAGGAAGAGCGGGAGGAGAGGCTTCTGTCTCTCCTTGAGAAAATTGTAGATAAAATGTAAAGTAGTTGTGTAGAGTAGATAAATGTTTTATGAGAATATTAATAAAAAAAATATTTAAAAATATGCCTGGCTAATTAATGCTACATTTGCATATTTTCTGGTTTAAAAAATAGTAATGTTCAATTACTTCATTGTAGTAATGACAGGGAAAGATGAAGGAATGAAGACTGATGGCAGGAATGATCTGTTCAAGATGTATTGAGAAAACATTTTTGTTTAGGCTTTTTTTTTGTTTAAATACATCTGTAACACATCTCTGTATTACTATAGCAAAAACTTTACCACACCCAGTAAAACAGTAGAACTGTTAATCAGAACACTCACTTTACACTAACACAGTCAAATGGCCAACCACACCTGAACCACCACAGTGAGCCTTACCTGCAGTGACCCTCTGACTGAAGACAGATTTAAATCTCACAGATTTTGAGGTAAGTGTTACACCTGCTGTTGCAGAGAGGCATGGACCAACATAATCTTGTGAGTAATAGCAACATATTAGTGTTATGAATAACAAAGTTTAATAGAGAAAAACACATTTGAGAATAGTAGGGCAGTTTTGATTTGAGTTTTGATCAACTATTTACAAAAAAAAAACCTTAAACGGTAATAATAGAACCCAGTAACCATCTTGACTGGTGTTCATTAAAGGATATTAGAAATGTTTCTTTTTTTTTGGTTAAATGTAATCGTGGACCTCCAGAGCTGCCACCAGACCATCCGGAGCAGAAACAGCCGCTGCCATTTGCTCCCTGATCTGCTCCCCACGCTGCTGATCCTGGTGGAGATGTGGCTCGTCGTTGTTGTCATCAGGCCTGAAGACCTCCTCGGCTGGCTCCATAATGTCTCCATTGGAAACACAGATGTTGTGTAATATTGCACAACAAGCGATGACTTCAACCGCGAAGGTTGGCTTCACTGTGACTTGAAGAAAATTGATCTCCAGTGGGTTTTCATGATGCCAAATGACCGTTCAATTATTGACCTGGCCTTGGAATGATGGTGGTTGAACCTCCTCGAAACAGCAAGGCGTACTGGCTCTTTGTAGGGAGTGATGAGTGCAATGGGCACTGACAGGCATGGATACCCACCATCCCCAAGGATGTAGAAACCCTCTGGTGGGTACAGCTGCTGCATGTACAGTGGGCTATTTTTGAGGACCCTTGAGTCATGAACAGACCCTGGGTATCCTGTAAAAATATCCATGAACATCCCGGTGTGGTCGCAGATTGCCTGAAGCTGAACAGAATGAAACAACTTTCGATTTAGGTAGCATTGGGCATCTGCAGAGGGGGGTTTTATCCGGATTTGGCAGCCATCAATGCTGCCCACTACCCTGGAGAAGGCCGGGGAGCCAGCAAGCCGAGCAAATCCATTTCCCATATTCTCCAGGTCAGTGTGGCTCGGGAAATGTATGACACGGTTCTTCATTTTCAGCAGTTTCTTGGCAACCCTGTGCACCATATCATGGACTTGTTCGTGGGATGTCGAAACTCCTCGACACCACACGATAGGAGGTGGCACTGGCTAACCAAAATACAAAGACCAGCACCTCGAGGTAATGGCCCCATCCATGATCTTGTTGGTTACGGAGCATTCCAATCAGGTGCTGTAGGGAAGCTCTGTTAAGCCTGTAATCTGGCTTCAGGTCTGCGTCTTCATCCATGTAAAGACGAAGAACTGGCATGGTGGCATTTAGGTTGCAGTATGTGGTCTGGGGCTCCAACTAAAATTAACATTATGATGGCATTTAATAACATTGTTAAAATTCATAAATGTTTATGTTCATAAATGTTAGTGTTCATGTTTAAGTGTTTATAAATTCATGTTGAAGTGTTAACAAATTAATAAATGTTTCTACACAACTGTCACAATTTAGCTGGAGTTGTCTATCACGGGGTAAATGGAACACTAATAAAGTAGCCTACAGTATACTAATTATGTTTACCGATGTGTTGATAATTATACCTACTGTTCCGTTTATTTTCAACTAACGTAAATTAACACCGTAAGTTACTTGACTGGCCAATAGGGTTTACCTTAAAGCTAGTTAACATGTTAGCTAATAGAAGTTGGTCTATTTACCGGTTGACAGCGTCGGCGAATCAACAAAAGACGTCTTAGACGTCTAATTCGAGTTAGAGTTCGCCTCCGTTTTTGCCTGAGAAGCATAAATTGAACCAACAGCAGCAAAACAGCTACAGGAATCATCGTTGTAGCTAACTGCTTTAGCCACCGATACAGGAGGTACCGTTAATATGAAAGTTGGTGCTAGTCGCTAGCTCGTGAGCTAACTAGCTCAACTAGCTCACGAGCTAGCGACTAGCACGATTGTATTGTGCAACTTATTGTACAGCTTGTTAGTAGGAGACAGCGCCATAGTGACAAAACCACACTTGCACATCATTAGAATTTCAACAATTTATTTGTGATTTAATATTCAATACTGCAAAATCGATACTACCTGAGTACATTTCAACCTGCTGCCATGAGTGCTCGGTTTGTTTACGTGATGCTGGGTGCGTCCGCTTGTGTCACATGAATATCCGGCGCATTTTTTTGACGCAATGATGTTCAGCGTAGTGTCCGAAACTTCGGTTGGTCGTTGCCCATATAGTTGACTATCTGACAAACACTCCATAGGGAATAGTGAGTGAGTGAACGAGTGAACCATTCCGAACACAACCTCTGTCCGGGGGCTTTAAATCACGATGTTGCGATGTAGAGGCTCAGTGGTCGATGACTGTCGTCCATCGGACCAACCCTAAGGCAGGGTGCACCACAGTTTATCACAGACAGAGGAGACAGAGCTGAATTTGAATTTCTGAATTTGATAAAACGGTTTGGAACTTCTGGTTGGTAAGTTACACTGACGGTTTCCATTTGATTTTTATCAAGCTATCAAACTATCAGGAAAGCTAGCTAATTAGAAAATCGGCTAGGTAATTAGGCAAACGGACTAGCTAGAGGGCTATCCCCCAACAGCAGAGAAGGTAACATGTAAAACGCGGCACAGCAGCTGGCTTCACGGTCCTGCCGTCCTCTGAGCGCCTTCAGGTAGTTAACGGTAACGGCAGCTTACCGGTTTTCTTTTGCTAACAACCATGGTAGCTAGCTAAAGCAGTAGCTAACTATAAAACCTCCTTGCAGCTAAAGGAGCTAACTTAGTTACCGCTAGCTAACATCTCTTTGGAGTGTTCAGTTATCACTGGCATGAACAATTAGTTACTGATGATGACATCTTTTAGTATTGGTGTGACTTAGGGCTGGGCAATATATTGATATTATATCGATATCATGATATGAGACTAGATACCGACTGGTTTTAAAGTCCCACTGAAACGGAAGTTAGAGCGTCTTTAGCTTCTGTACTGTGACGTTTTTCCCAGTGAAACGGAATATTTGAGCGGTGTACAGTTACAAGAGGGATTTAAATCAAATCCTTCGCATTTGATTGGACCGCTAAACAGTGGGCGGGGCTTAGAATTTAGCCCGATACGGAGCTACAGAGAGAAACGGCGCTACAGAGGACTGTTGGCTCCACACACACCTCCCTCACCCGTTGCTAGATCAGGAGGACAAGGGAGAGATGAATGAATTAGACCTCAGCGACATTGTGTGTTTGTGCTGGCTAAACATGGTGTGTTTAGCCAGCACCATAGCTCCTGCATTACATCGCTAGCTTGCCTGGGAAGCTAAGCAGGTTTGGCTGTGGTTAGTCCTTGGATGGGTGACCACCTGGTGCTGGAAGTGGTGTTGGAGGACCAGTAGGAGGTGCTCTTCCCTCTGGTCTCATGAATAATATCCCCAATGCCCCAGGGCAGAGACAGGGACTCTGTCCTGTGAGTGAGCACCGTCCTTCAGATGAGTTAAACCGAGGTCCTGACTCTGTGGTCAGTAAAGATCCCATCGGCACTTATCGCAAGAGTAGGGGTGTAACCCCGGTGCCCTGGCAAAATTCCCAAACAGGCCTACCTTCCATCATGGCCACCTAATCATCCCTTGTTACCTAATTGGCTCTTTCAGTCCTCTACTCTCCACTGAGATAGCTGATGTGTGGTGAGCGTTCTGGCGCAAAATGGCTGCCGTGCATCACCCAGGTGGGTGCTACACATCCGTGGTGGATGAGTTAATTTCCCCCCCCCGATATGTGAAGCGCTTTGAGTACCTAGAAAACCACTATATAAATATAATCAATTGTTTTGGAAATGAAAACAAAGTTTTTGCCCACTGATATCCAAACACACATCTCTTCCTATCTCTCTCCATATTGCTCTGTCAGCTACGACCCAGAAACGGTGAAGTGCGGTTTTATATGACCGGTGTGACTAGCTAGAGGTTGAAGAATGATTGATGGGTGGATGTCATATTATTGGTTGAAATTGGTTGGTTCATGCTTACGTAAGCACACGGCATATTTTGTTTTACAGGAAGAAAACATGATTGGATTTTGATATAAGAATACAAATAAATGGATTTTTTTTTTTTTTGGCATATATTGTTAAATAGGTGCACAATATGACCGGGGATGTGATCTAAAAGGCTTAAAAATTTTCATTTAATCTCGACTTTAAAGGCTGCATTACAGTAAATTGATGTAATTTCCTGAACTTACCAGACTGTTCTAGGTGTTCTATTATTTGCCTTTACCCACTTAGTCATTATATCCACATTACTGATGATTATTTATCAAAAATCTCATTGTGTAAATATTTTGTGAAAGCACCAATAGTCATCCCTACAATATTGTCGCAACATCGATATCGAGGTATTTGGTCAAAAATATTGTGATATTTGATTTTCTCCATATCGCCCACCCTAGTGTGACTCATTGTCACCCATCAACAGTTAATTTATAGGCTACTTGCTACAAGTTGATCATTACAAATTGCTACTTTACCCTAAACTCACAACAGCTAAATGTGACATCAAACTATTTTCTTTTGCTGTTATCGGTCCTCTAATTTTCAAGTGTTCATCCACAGTCAATACTACTCAATTCTCATGGTCTTCATCACATTTGAGAACAACTCAATGAACCTGGCTGTATGATGGGCTTCAGCATTTTCTCAGAAGTCATTTTCCTCATTGACATTTGGATGAGTGACGACAGCGAGGTGAGATGTTTGCTGTAGCAGTGGTTCATTTTGATACAGGTTTATTGGTGCTTCTAATGACATAAACCCATACATTTGCATTTCATTTGTAACATACTAATCTACAGGATCTAATGTAACTATCTCATGCTATTTTGGAGTGAGCACCTATGTAGAAACCTAGCTTTGATGTTAGAGGAAAGGCGGGTAGGTGAGAGATCACAGATGTTTGAGTTAGGCCCATGGCGGTAAGAAATGGTCCATTTTTTATGGTGATGACTATGGATCTGTCTCCATCAGTTTGTCCATTTGTCTGTTTGTTCAATGACTCATCTGCGGTTTCGACAGCTCAACAGTTTTGATGAAACTGATGTCACTTAGTTCTGGCATTTACCAAATTGCAGCGGTTGGCCCGAGGAGAGCCCAGCATCATCTGTTAGTTCGTCCATCATGTGCAATATTTCAGCCACCGCTGGTCTGATTTTGACAGAGAATGGGGAAAATGATACATCTTGCCACCGCATTTCAAACGTTACAGAAAGATACTGATTGGCCAAAGGGGGCATGTCAAAAAAAATAATTACCAAGCCATATCTCTGACATAGAAGATCGATTGATGTGAAATTTGGTACATATCCAGCTATTCTAGCTTTCCATATTTGCCCCTTGGACCAATAATATATGCCATATTGGATTTTTGGAAGAAAAAAAAAGAAAGGAAACTGGACCTGTTGGGCCTGAACACCTCACTCTGTAACTGGATACTAGACTTTCTCACTGAGAGACCACAGTCAGTATGGATCGGCAATAATACATCGAGCACCATCACACTGAGCACGGGGCCCCCCAAGGATGCGCGCTCAGTCCCCTGCTCTTCACCCTGCTGACCCATGACTGCACCAAATTACAGTACCAACCACTTCATTAAATTTGCTGATGACACAACTGTGGTGGGTCTCATTGGCAACAATGACGAGACAAACTTACAGAAATGAGGTGAACCAACTGGCCACGTGGTGCAAGGATAACAATCTTTCCCTAAATGTGGGGAAAACAAAGGAGATTGTTATTGACTTCTGGAGAGCCCACACCCAACACCCCCCGTTGACCATCAACAGTGCTGCTGTGGAGCGGGTGAGCAGCACCAAACTTCTGGGTGTGCACATCACCGAGGACCTCTCCTGGACTAATAATCACTGGCCAAGAAAGCCCAGCAGCGCCTTTACTTCTTGCTTCGGCAAGAGTTTGTTTATATGGTTCGTTGATCTGATTGGTTGAAGCTAGCCCGTGATAGACGGTGATAGATGGTTCATCCAATCACCTGCCAAGTATTTTTTGAAAGTGCCTGCCCTTTTCCAAACAGTTTCCAAGGACGACTTCCCAGATGGTTCTGTGTAACAAACCATCTGGCAAGTCAGGTTATCACTCCCCTCCCTCCTGGACATTTACAACACCCGCCTGGCCCGCAAAGCAACCAGCATTGCGAGCGACCTCACCCATTCCTCACACAGCCTCCTGCCATCTGGGAGAAGATACCGGAGCCTCCGAGCCTGCTCCGCCAGACTGGGTAACAGCTTCATCCATCAGGCTGCCAGGATGCTGAACTCTCTCTCCTCTGCTTCCAAAAAGTCTGGACTGTAACCCACCCATCCCACCCCCCCTACACGTCAAACAGTACCCAACCATAAGGACCTTTTATACAAACATATATGTACACGCACACACACGCCTACACTCAGCACCAGCCACTTTGTACAAAGGTTTACCACAACAAGACTAGGTCAAAACCTAGTATATGGATGTGCCGCGTGCCACGGCCGACCAATGGTGTAACTAACTCCGCTGTTGACTGCTAATACAGAATAACAGTCCATACATCCATACTGATCTCCGTTCCAGCGCGTCCCGTCTCCTCTCTCCGCCGCTGTCGTCTCCACCGTGCCCACGGCCCGCATCGAGCCTCCCGATCCAGGCGGCAGCCGTTCTAGTACCCATCGGTGCCGAAAACGCTGTTCGCCGGACACCCGGTGACGTATCGTCGTCGGGACCCCCGCCAAAATCTCGGCCGGATCACTGGGAACAAATCGGCGCCCAGTTAGCGGCACTGGCCGGAACCGTGGCCCCAGGAAACTTGGGGAAGGTCGGCAATAAGCCCTCGGCGTGATGAAACCTTGTTTGTGTCTCTCTCTCCGCCGACAGAACAGAGGGCTTCAGGTGGACTGAGCTCGCACATATGCATCGAAATAAACGGTGATATGATATAACTGTATAGATTGTACTTAGAAGAAAGAAACGGACTCCTGATCTCAGCGGAGAAACTAGACGGCGGAGAAAACAAAACTTACATTTCTGGCTCTGTGATCCTATGATGTGCCACGTGCCACGGCCGACCAATGGTGAAACTTGATCACTCACTCAGTCAGTCAGTCAGTGAGTGACAGACATTCGCGTTTGTAGGGCTGGCCCCGCTGTTGCGGTCCAGCCAAAAACTGCTGCTGCTACTCATCCTGTGGATGACTCATCCTGTGCAAGACAAGACTGTGGATGATTATTACTTGCACATCCTTTTATGATCTTGATCTATGCCTTGTTATTGTCCTCCCAGACCCCAGCTTAACTTATAATTATTTAAATTCTTAGTCCTTTTTAATATCTTTTGATCCTAGTATTTTTATACCCTTGTTGTTTTGTTTTGTACTTGTATTTGCCTGCACTGTGATCTGAGAGAAACACCATTTCGATCCTCTGTATGTGCTGTACATATGGCAGAATTGAGAATAAAGTTGACTTTGACTTTTTCATTTTTGACCCACAAAACTGGGTACACAGCCTAAGAAGACTGAGATATGACTATGCTACCTATATGTGTACCATTAAGGGGGTTTAAAAATACTGCTTGATTATAATTGTTACTGATTGGCCCAAAAGGTTACTGCATCATTTGTGGGGGATGACATATATATTAGAGCTGCACGATTAATCGATTAGTTGTCAACTATTAAATTAATCGCCAACTATTTTGATAATCGATTAATCAGTTTTCAGAGTCATTTTTTAAGAAAAATAAGTCAAAATTCTCTGATTCCAGCTTCTTAAATGTGAATATTTTCTGGTTTCTGTACTCCTCTATGACAGTAAACTGAATATCTTTGGGTTGTGGACATTTGAGGATGTCATCTTGGGCTTTGGGAAATGCTCGTCTATAATGCACCCAATTCAGACGGGGTGCACGCTAACATTACAATTACAATTTCACATTTGGCAGACGCTTTTATCCAAAGCGACTTACACATGAGATTTGCATACAACACAAGCAAGTTTCTAGATAGGAGAGAACAACGAGAGTAAGTGCTATAGAACTAAGTTCTGGTCCAACAGGACAAAGGTGCTACGAGACAGTGCAACAAGATAAGTTCTGGTCCAACAGGACATAGGTGCTACGAGGGAGTGCTACAAGGTAGTGCTATGAGGTAATGTGTAGAGTGCATCAAATTTTTTTTTTTTTTTTATTTATGAAAGGAGGTATTCGCTAAAGAGCTGGGTCTTTAGCCTTTTCTTAAGGATAGAGAGGGATTCTGCGGATCGAATGGAGTTTGGCAACTCGTTCCACCACCGGGGAACCACAGAAGAGAAGAGTCTGGCTAGAGACTTAGGGCCTTGCTGAGGTGGCAGCACCAGGCGCCGCTCCATGGCAGAGCGTAGTGAGCGGGAGGGAGCGTAGACCTGAATGAGGGAGTTCAGGTAGGTCGGAGCCGTTTTGGTTATTGTTTTGTAGGCGAGCATCAAGGACTTGAACTTGATGCGGGCAGCAACTGGGAGCCAGTGGAGGGATATGAATAGCGGAGTGACATGTGCTCTTTTGGGCTGGTTGAAGACCAGACGCGCCGCCGCGTTCTGGATCATCTGCAGAGGTTTGAAAGTACAGGCCGGGAGCCCTGCCAGTAAGGAGTTGCAGTAGTCAAGGCGTGATATTACAAGAGCCTGTACCAGGAGTTGTGCTGCATGCTCAGACAGGTAGGGTCTGATCTTCCTGATATTGTATAGAGCAAATCGGCATGACCGAGTAACAGAAGTCACATGCTCCTTGAAGGTTAGCTGGTCATCAATCATGACACCCAAGTTCCTGGCAGACTTTGTGGGTATGAGCTCAGTTGATTCGAGCTGGATGCTGATTTGTTGTTGTATAGAGGGACTGGCTGGGATGACAAGGAGCTCAGTCTTTGACAAGTTAAGCTGAAGGTGGCGTTCCTTCATCCAAGCCGAGATGTCGGCGAGGCATGCCGATGTCCGCGCCGAGACTGTGGGGTCGTCTGGCGGGAACGACAGGAGGAGCTGGGTATCGTCAGCATATGAATGATAAGAGAAGCCATGTGAGCGGATCACTGCACCCAATGTGGTGGTGTATAATGAAAAGAGAAGGGGTCCAAGCACTGACCCTTGAGGTACCCCTGTGGACAAGTAGTGGGATTTAGACACTTCCCCTCTCCAAGACACTCTGAAGGATCTCCCTGAGAGGTAGGACTCAAACCAGCAGAGGGTAGATCCTGAGAAGCCGAGCTCAGCGAGTGTGGAGAGGAGGATTTGGTGGTTCACCGTGTCAAAGGCGGCCGATAGGTCAAGTAGCAGTAGGACAGAGGACTGACCGGCAGCTCTAGCTGATCGCAGTGTTTCTACTACAGACAAGAGCGCAGTCTCGGTAGAGTGTCCGCGTTTGAAGCCAGACTGGTTGGGATCATACAGGTTGTTCTCAGAAAGGAATTCAGAGACTTGATTAAAGACCGCCCGCTCAAGTGTTTTGGAAAGAAAGGTGAGTAGTGAAACCGGCCTGTAATTATCAACCTGAGATGGGTTGAGTGTAGGTTTCTTTAGTAGCGGGGTAACCCGGGCTTGCTTAAAAGCAGTGGGGAACACACCCGCTGAGAGTGAGGAGTTGATGATGTGCGTGACTGCAGGGATAAGTGTGGGAGAGATGGCCTGCAGGAGGTTGGAGGGTATGGGGTCCAACGGACAGGTAGTGGGACGAGAGTCAAGTAGTAGTTTGGAGACTTGCTCTTCAGTGAGATGGGAAAAGGACAGGAGTGAGGTCCTGTTAGTTGGTGGCAGCAGACTGAGTTGGTCAGGCTCAGAGAACTGATTACTGATGGTAGAAACCTTATCAGTAAAGAAGGATGCAAAGAGGTCAGCCGTGAGCAAACTTGAGGGTGGGGGTGGTGGAGGTTTGAGGAGTGAGTTAAAAGCTGAAAATAATTTGCGAGCGTCCTTGGCGCTGCTGATTTTATCCTGATAGTAAGTGGTCTTGGCATTTTTTAGATGGGAGGAGAATGCCGACAAGAGAGTTTGATAGTCGGTGAGGTCAGTGGGATCACTGGATTTGCGCCATTTTCTCTCCGCTGCTCTGAGCCCCGCCCGTTGCTCTTTGATGACACCGGTGAGCCATGGGCTAGTGGGGGTTTTATGAGCAGGTTTAGATGAGAGTGGGCAGAGATTGTCTAGAGAGACAGCTAGTGAGGAGCAGAGTGTGTCTGTAGCCTCATTGACATGGAGTGAGGAGAACTTATTATGAGGGGGCATGGTAGCCGTGACCTCATCGGAGAGCCGAGCCGGTGTGAGGGACCGGAGGTTCCGTCTGAAGGAGACCATTTGCGGCGGAACGTGAGGATGTTCCGGCAAGGAAACCATGAATTGAACAAAGAAGTGGTCTGACAGATGTAGGGGAGTGACAGTCAGATTTGCCGTGGAACAGTTCCGAGTCAAAATCAGATCAAGTGTATTGCCCGCTTTGTGTGTGGGAGCGGTGGAGACCAGTTTGAGGTCAAATGAGGACAGTAGTGTAAGGAAGTCAGCCGCTTGGGGTTTGTCAAGATAGAGATTCATGTCCCCCATGACAATCAGTGGGGTGCCATCTTCAGGAATAGCTGAGAGTAGCATGTCCAGTTCAACAACAAAGTTCCCCAGTAGCCCTGGTGGGCGATATATGATAACCACAAATAATTTGACAGGAGCGGTAACCATGATTGCATGGTATTCAAAGGATGAGTTATTGCTTAGAGGGGAAAGTTTAGTGAATTTCCAGTCTTTGGAAATAAGGGCCCCTGTGCCACCTCCACGCCCAACGGAACGGGGTGTGTGGGAGAAAGTGGAGTCAGCTGAAAGCGCAGCTGGTGTGGCTGTGTTCTCTGGACGGATCCAGGTTTCGGTCAGGGCTAGGACCTGAATGTCGGATAGGTTTGCAAGTGCTTGGATAAATTCTGTTTTATTTACAGCAGACTGACAATTCCATAAGCCAAAGGAGAAAGCAGAGGAAGTAGCAGAGGCTTTTCTGAGAGAGTAGTGATTCTCAGGATTGCGCTGTCTTTTATGACCAATGCGTTTTTTGCGGTTGCCGTGGATGACAGGGATATATTGATAGCACATGGTGAGTGCGAAGGGAGGCCAAGAGAGTAAAAGAGAGTAGCTTATGTGTGTCCTTGCTCAGTGGACTCGCACAGGTAGACTCGAAGGTCTTTACCCAGTTAGGTCTTCACACAAGAAGGACTGACATACAAGGGCTGACGCTACAGCACAGCTTACTTGTTTAAATACCAGGAAATGCCACGGCTGTGCCCAATCACGGCTCGTTAGCAGGG
Organism: Centroberyx affinis; assembly: GCF_046629955.1. Classification (NCBI taxonomy): domain Eukaryota; kingdom Metazoa; phylum Chordata; class Actinopteri; order Beryciformes; family Berycidae; genus Centroberyx; species Centroberyx affinis. Next base: position 23,468 of record NW_027282754.1, read on the forward strand.
CTGAACCCGCCCCATTCAGATTTCCACAACAAAGCAACAGATAGAGGGCGTGACCCGCGTCAGCTGACCCACCTATTGAAACTCAGAGAGTGAAACCAGGAAGTGCTCAGCCACAACAAAGCCTGACAACAGCCTAAGTCCAAATCTAACACAGAAACAAAGATTCTAAACTCTTACTGACCGACTGCTGTTTCCTGTCCTAGATCCGAGCTTGTTCTGCTTTGGAGCTCAGTTCAATCTCTCTTTTTAAGAGTTTAGTGAAAATCCCGCCCCATTCAGATTTCCACAACAAAGCAACAGATAGAGGGCGTGACCCGCGTCAGCTGACCCACCTATTGAAACTCAGAGAGTGAAACCAGGAAGTGCTCAGCCACAACAAAGCCTGACAACAGCCTAAGTCCAAATCTAACACAGAAACAAAGATTCTAAACTCTTACTGACCGACTGCTGTTTCCTGTCCTAGATCCGAGCTTGTTCTGCTTTGGAGCTCAGTTCAATCTCTCTTTTTAAGAGTTTAGTGAAAATCCCGCCCCATTCAGATTTCCACAACAAAGCAACAGATAGAGGGCGTGACCCGCGTCAGCTGACCCACCTATTGAAACTCAGAGAGTGAAACCAGGAAGTGCTCAGCCACAACAAAGCCTGACAACAGCCTAAGTCCAAATCTAACACAGAAACAAAGATTCTAAACTCTTACTGACCGACTGCTGTTTCCTGTCCTAGATCCGAGCTTGTTCTGCATGAACGCGGCTTTGATCTCAGTGGCTACAGTGAAGATTTCGGCTAAAAAAGGATGTAAATGACGTCTTTTCAAGTTGGGACCTCGGAGTGTCCAGAGACTTGGATTACGCCGGACGAGCTGTATGGAGCCATTTTATGTTTGTTTTTTTCGGTTGTTTTTTTTACATTTTAAGACAAGTCCCCAGCAACTTCGGTTGTTTAGGAGAATGCTGCAACGCTGTGTTGCTGTGAAGCTCCAGGATTGTTTTGTGGACTAAGAAACTTCACCTGACTTTCCATCGGCATGGGGGTGAGTAAATAATGACTGAATTTTCATTTTTGGGTGAACTATTCCTTTAATATTGAACGTATCGCGTTTCCAAATTGCACCAAATCCGACATTGCACTTCCTTGGGTCCCCAGCAATACACCCACCAAGTGTGAAGTCGATCGGACGAACGGTTCTTGAGATATGCGATGGACACACACACACACACACACACAGACAAAGATTCCTTGCTTTATAGTATGATTTACCTTACTTGTATTACTTTATACTTTCCTATACTTTGTTCTGTCATTGTACATAGGATCAGTAAAGTCCAATCTTAATCTTAAAGGTGTAGAGTATTTTAAGCATCTTTGAGTATTTGGAAAAGTGCTATACAAATGAAATGTAGTATCATTATTATTATTATTTTCGGAATGTTCCAGGATATCTTGCCTATTCCAAAACGCATGGAAGCATAAATTCATGATTCATAGTCTACTGTATATAGTCATGAATTCATGAATTTATGCTTCCGTGCATTTTGGAGAAAAAATAACATGTTTGTGACATTTTCCTATAATATACCACAGGAATGACAAAAGTACCATAAGGAATGTACCACATAACCTGTGGTACAGTACCACAGGAACGTGTGGTACAGTACCATGGGAACGTGTGGTACACAGTGGTGGAAAAAGTACTATACAAATGAAATGTAGTATAGTACGTTGCTACTTTTACTTAAGTAAAAGTAGCAACACCATAATGGCATAATACTCCAGTAAAAGTAGACGTTCTGCATTCAAAAGTTTACTTGAGTAAAAGTATAGAAGTATTAGCAGTAAAATGTACCTAAGTTTTAAAAGTAAAAGTACTGCATTAACCTGTAAGTATTTTAGTATTTTAATGTTGTAGGTCTAACTGCTCCATATACTGTTGGGGAGTTTAAACTCTAACAATGCAACATAATTTATGAGCTTATCGTATGCTTTGCATGTAAAACCTTATTCTGCAGAGTAACTCCAGCCTTCAGATAAATGTAGTGGATTAAAAAGTACAATATTTCCATCTGAAATGTAGTAATTTCTGTCAGGCAAGAGTATTCATCATCTTCAGCATCTTCATCATCACCATCATCCTTCTTGTTCTTGTTCTTGTTCTTCTTCCTATTTATTATCATTGGAATGGCTCTGATGAAAACGGGCCTGATAATACATGATCATTCATTGGATCATTCTGGGATCGCAGGAATATTTTGTAATATTTATTGTGGTTCTGACCCTTAACCTCATAAGTATTTGGTTGCTTATAATGTTGACTATTTCAGAATTTAAGTTTCCTCCCTGTTTTTTCTCATTATCTTCTATTGGTTGTAATTGTGGGATATGTCATGTTTTAAACCCTCTGTCCTCCGTGCTCTATCCCCATTTACATCTGAGCCACTGCTAGATCCTATTCTTTGCTGCTGTAACGGCCCAATTTCCCCACGGAAATCATTAAACATTAAAACTGCTTGGCATAGGGAGAGACTGGATCAAGTCAGAGGCAATCCAGTCTCAAACCAAACACTAAAATTTGTCTCTTCCCTCACATTCGCTCAGAACAAAAATAACTGACCATTAGTGACTTTATCAGATGGAGTTTTAAATCAAATAAAGCCTAAATCAACAGTGTTTTTTTAATCACCAAAACTCAAACTGCAAGTCACAGAGACCTTAAAGAAAAGAACAAACTTCTGAAAGCCCTGAACCCAGAAGTAAATAGCAAAACCACATAAACAATTGATAGTCTAGTTACACAGACACTACTGACTGTAGTAGAACTTACAAATCTTTACAGAAATGAAATTATACAGGCTGCACATTATTTTTGATATCATTGTTGATATATTTTATTGGGGGAAAAATACAAGGCAAAGGGTTTGTGGGAATTTGGGGGATATAAGGGGGTGGTTGGAAATGGGTGTAAGAGGGTTGGGTATCTGTGTGTGTGTGTGTGTGTGTGTGTGTGTGTGTGTGTGTGTGTGTGTGTGTGAACACAGGTGTCAATGTGCTCAGGTTGTTCGCATGAAGAATTTAAGGAATTTGTTGGAGTGTTAGTTGGAAGTCGATTCCATTTTCTCCTCCTTGTTCTTCTTCTTCTCCTTGCGGGTTGGAGTTAGGGCATCGATGAGCCTTCAAAGCCAGCTACGCTTCTTCTTCTTGTTTCTCTTCTTCTTCTTCTCACCGATGTCCCACTCCAGATGAGCAATCTTGTCCATCATGAAGCTTTCCTTCTTGGTCCGCTCTCGCTCCATCTCCTCCAGGGCCTGCTGGGTGTCATTTTTGGCCCTGAGGAGACCGGTCTTTTCCTCCTGCCACTGGAGGAGGCAGCTCTCCTGCTGCTGCTCAGCCTGCTTCAGGGCAGCCGTGATTCTGGTTTCTTTATCACTTCGCTCCTGCTGAGCCTGCTGGGAGGCCAGACACTTCTCCAGGGCCTTCTGGGCCTCCTCTTTCTCTTTTTGGAGAGTTTCCTGAAGCTGCTCTGCTTTGAAGAGAGCCTCCTTCTGTGCGATGTCCTGCTCCATAATGTGAAGCTCCAGGTTGAGGATGGCTGCCTGGCTTTTGTTGGCAGCCAGAGTGTTGAGGCTCTTCTCTCGGCGGAGCTCCTCTCTCAGCTCCTCTATTTTAGAGTGCAGAGTCTCCTTCTCTTCCTCAAAGGCCTGAATCTTAACGGCCCACTGCTCTGCATCTTTTTGGCCTTTTTGCAGCTGGAGCTGGAAGCTCTGGGATATTTTTCTAAGCAGTCTGGGCATACCAGGTCTTCCTCTCAGCTGCAGGGGCATTGTCCTGGATGACTTGCTGCAGAACCGTCATCTGGACATTCTGCATCCGGCCATTGAGTTTAACAATTTCCTCTGCAGCCCGGGCAGACTGGGTCTGCTGGCAGAGGGCATTCTTCTCCATCTCAGCAGCATTACATTTGATGGCCTTCTGAAGAAGATGCATCTGCTTCTCCTGCACGTCCAGACTGAGCTTTAGAATATTTTCCTCCAAAGCTTTGGTCTCCTGGGGCCGGTTGCAGCAACAGGGCTTACGCCTGGTCTTAAGCTAAGTCGGTCGTAACTTGGCTTTCTAAGTCCAACCTAATAGTTACGCCGGTTGCACCATCTAGGCTTAAGCCTTTCTCTCACTAAGACCGGGCATAAATCTTACGCCTAGTCAAGAGCAGGCGTAAAGTCAAAATCTAGGCCGTTTCTATAGTAACAGCACAGCTTGACAATGGCGCGTCTCTTTTATATCGACTTTACAACGAGCGGGCTTTTAGACGGGAGAGAGTTATTCGGGACAGAAGCAATCCATTGGACATATACAATGATTGAGAGGTTTCGATTCTGTAGGAGAGATCTATTTGAACTTACTGAAGAGCTTGCAGTTTGTGTCGGACCACAACGCAGCGTTGTCACCCACGTTGCAGCTGCTAATGGCACGTTTTTACGCAAACGGTGTGTTTCAAAACACAGTTGGAGACATGATCAGCGTCCACAAGTCCACCCCACTGAAGTGGAGTCGGCAGGGATGAAACAACGATTCCGCCAGGCCTCCGGCATTCCTGGGCCCTCATTTATCAACAGTGCGTACGCACAGATGTGTGCGTAATGGGTGCGTACGATAATTTCTACGCAAAGTGTGGAATTTATCAACTTGTACTTGTACTTAGGAATGGGTGTAAATATAAGCACAGCTCTGACCATGCTTACGCACAGCATCCAGTGGTAGAATAGGGAAACTGCAAATAGAAAGCATTGCGAGTGAACAGTCCCGGCATGCATTAAACAATCTCAACATCCACATGTGTTCTGTATTTTCTTTTATTAATAATCAGAAACAGACATGAAGCCTAATTGGTGTCAAAATCTATAAAAGACATCTGTGACAGGTATTTGAAAATGTAACATGGCTCATCTTGCATTACTGGAAGATTTAGGACACCATGCGCTCCGCAGGGAGCACGTTTTCAGAGAGCGCGCTGATCTGTTTGGTGAGAGCACAGAGTGGCTTCTGAGTAGGTACCGCTTCCCAAAACAGATATTGCTGGATTTATGCCATGATTTGGGACCTATGTTGGAGCGAGAAACGAAACGCACGAAAGCCATTCCTGTGCATATCCAAGTCCTGTCCACCCTGGGGTTTTTGGCCACCGGCACGTTCCAGCGTGAGGTTGGAGATAGATCGGGCATTTCCCAGCCCTCAATGAGCAAGATTATGCCAGCAGTGTTGGATGCCATAATTTCCCTGGGCCCGAACTACATCCAGTTCCCTTACACGGCTCCACAACAAGCCGAGATCAAACAGGGATTTCACGCTATCGCTGGATTTCCGAATATAATAGGAGCAATAGACTGCACTCACATAGCAATAAAAGCACCATCACACAACGAATTTAATTATGTCAACAGAAAGGGGTTTCATTCCATCAATGTACAGATAATCTGCGATGCGCATTTGGCCCTGTTAAACGTTGTTGCCCGGTGGCCTGGAGGAACGCACGACTCCTTCATTGTGCAGAACAGCTCTGTGGGTGTTCGTCTCCAGGGAGGAGCTGTTGAAGATGGATGGCTCATTGGTGAGTGTTGCAACATGTTTAAAATGCTATTGCTTAATTAAAGTTATTAAAACGTATCTCATCTGTAGGTGATCAGGGTTATCCACTGAAGCCATGGCTCATGACTCCCTTAACCAACCCGAGGACCCAACAGGAGCAGAATTATAACCGGGCCCATGCGCGCTCTAGATCCACCGTTGAGCGCGCAATAGGCCTGCTGAAAGGTCGATGGCTGTGCCTGTCTAGAACGGGGGGAACACTGCAATATCGGCCTGAAAAAGTCTGCCACATCGTCATGGCTTGCTGTGTGCTCCACAACCTGGCCATCAGACAAGGCGTCCCGCTGCAGGAACCCCCAAGACCAGACGACCCCATACCTGACGCAGAGCCTCTACCACCTCCTAATGCCGCTGCCATTCAGACAAGAGCTGGGATCATACAGAGATTTTAGGTAAGTCTGCCCATTAGCCGAGCTTAGAAAAATAAGAGAAAAACATTTTTCAGCATGGTGACAAAATGACTGACATCACAATATTAGTTAACAGTCTAAGGTTTATTAACCATTTGGGTTGCACAGGAAGCAATTTGTTTTAGTGATGCATTTATTTCCATCAATACATTGGAAATGTTTGTGAGTTGGTCCTTTATTTCAGTTATTGCTTTGGTCGTGTCCTCTTGATTTTGTAGAACCGCGTCAGTCAAGACCCTTGGCTCCCGACGCACCAAAGGAGGTATGGACGGCCCCTGCCCCTGCTCCTCGACCACGGGACTGGCCAAAGTTTCTGAGTTATTTAGGAAAATATATTTTCACATTAATGTCAAATTTGGTTTAACATAAATAACATTTATTTCATGGTTAGTCTGTCACTTACAATAATTTTCTCTTACACATCGAAATAAAGGTTTTCAAACACAGTGGTTTGTTTCTCTTACCGTCAATATGGATGTTCGATGGTCCAGGTTGTTCTGTGGGTACAGAGTCACTGTCTCCATGTTCAATGATGCCAGAGAGAGCTGTATTCGCCAATGATGCTGGCAATGCGTGTGTCTAAAGGTGAGAGTTCTGCTGTGCTCTGTCCTCCTCCAGTTGAACAAATATCACGCTTATGTGCAGTGACACGTTTCTTTGCACTGAGTTTAATATCAAACCATTTTTTTTTAATTTCTGACAAAGATCTCTCCTCAGATCCTACAGAATTAACTGCACTCGTTACCATCTCCCACGCAGTATTTTTTCTTTTGTTAGTTACACCTGCACTAAGTGAACTAAACAACAGCTTTTGGTTGGTTTCTACTTCAGCAACAAGCACCTCAATTTCGGTTGCAGAAAAGTTTCTTTTCTTTGTTCTCTTCGCCATAATTCCGGTGAGGAAAAAAGCAATTTTCACGTGGTTTTTAAAGGGATGTTTTGTTACCATATATGGTTAATTAGGGGCGTTTCTGAATGCAAATTACCTCGAACGTGCACGAGCATGGTGGTTTAGAACGTGTGGGATTTATCAACGCTGATTACTTACTGGTGTGCGTACGACCGGCGTGCGCATGTTTGATAAATACCGATTTTTTTGTACTTAGGCACATTCTAAATTGTATTCGTAAGAGAGAATTTAGAACCTTTTCTACGCAATGTTGATAAATGAGGGCCCTGGCATCGTGGGCTGCATCGATGGGACTCATGTCCAGATCCAGGCGCCATCTGAACATGAGTATCTTTATGTCAACCGCAAGGAATACCATTCAATCAATGTTCAGATTGCTTGCGACGCCAATTATAACATCTTTAATTTGGTGGCAAGATGGCCTGGATCTACCCACGACGCACGCATCCTCCGGGAGAGTGTGTTATACCAGGACTTCGAGGCTGGAAGAATAAACGGGCTGCTCCTCGGCGACAGTGGCTACCCACTGAAACGCTGGCTGATGACACCGATAATCGCTCCGAGGACTGAGCAGGAACGTCGGTATAACACCATCCACGCCACCACTAGGTCAGTTGTTGAGCGATGCATCGGAGTCCTCAAGCGCAGGTAAGCTACATAATGTGCATATCTTACAAAAACTTTCCCTTGCACAGAAACTATAATTAGCCTATTTCTTCCATTACTCCCACTTAAACTTCAGTAATTGCTTTTATGCTGTCTTTATTCTGAATTATTCATTTCATGCCTAAAATTGTCTGTAAATGTATGCTGAATAACTGAACAAATGTGTAAACATGGAGATACCTAACTTGGAAAATGCAGGATAAAGCTAAATAAAATTGAAAAATAAAGGTCAGCACCATGGATAGCGCCATGGGCGGAAGGGGGGAGAGGGAGACAGAAAATGACTATCCATGGTGCTGATACGTTGATCAGGACAGATCACCGCACAAAGCAGAGCTGACCAAGATATGCGCGCAATCATCGCCTCATGTTAATTCTAAATATGAAAGAGACAAAGATAAAGAAAAATAGACTAAATAAAGAAACAAACAAACTCGCCACTTAGAGAGAAATTTGAGCCTGACAGCACCCTAATCATTAGCTATATTTTCTAGGTTTCACTGCCTTCATGGGGAGATGCGGATGCACCCTGAAAGAGTCTGCACCGTAATAGCAGGGCGCACTGTCCTCCACAACATCTGTGTCACCAAGAGGATCCCCCTCCCCAGGCAACACCGGTGCAGGTGGAAGATGTGCACCCTGTGGTCCCTGACTAGTCCTTACACACATTGTTAACGCCTTATAAGTTCAGACAGATCTCTCTAACGGTTTCAAAACATCTTAATCAGCTCCTTGTCGAACTGTTTCCAATGTATTGCTTCAGTTCAAAATAATTCCCAGCTAAATGTCTGCTCGTTGTAAACCAAATATAAAGGACATATACAGAAAACGAATATAAAGAATTGACAGCGATGTTTGTAAATAAATATTTTATTGTTTACATAAGATTGTGGTTGATTATTATTGATATTATTATTATCATGTTGATTTAATTCAAAACCACATAGGACCGATCCTCCTCTTCAAAAATACGAGAGGAAGGCCTATTTAGTTGTTGTTGGAGCAACTGTATTTCTAATGTTATTTTCTGTTTTTCAAGCTCCAGCTTTTCCTGCTCCGTCTGTAATTTTTTGGTTTCAGCCTCCACTCTGAGGATTTCCTTCTCAAGCAGCATCTGCTGAAGATCGTCCTGTCTCCTCCGTTTTCGTTGGTGGTGCTCCGCTGCTGCTGGGAAAGTTTTGTGGAGGAGTGGCATCAGTCGAGTCTGAAATCAAATAGCGAATTCATTAAATCTGGCCCATACCGTTATGTGACAATTTCTCAATACTTAACGTTAGCCTAGTTTATTGGCAGATTTTATTATTATTAGTTTATTTAGCTATTGTTAAACTAACAAACTAAATAAATAAATAGCCTAAATAATAAATAAATGGGTAGTTTATGTGGAATACACACCTTCGCAATTCACAGTAACGTTACTGCTCTCTTCATGAACATCCATCTATAGAGAGACATCACTGTCTTCCAGCGGTTGGTCGATACTGCTGCCGCTTTCCACACCGACCAGACCGGTAAAAGCAGGGGAATCCTCCCCAAAAACATCAACAATGATGTCACTGTATAGTGAAGTTTTCGGGGGAGGACTCCCGCCGGTTTGATGCATTTTTTTTTAAAGAAACATCTTTCTTTGCCTTGTTCAGGAGGTCTTTCCACTTTTTCCAGACATTGTTTTCTGAACGAAGGCTGCCTGAATCTGAACAATCATTTACGGCGTCTGTTATTTCTTTCCAAGTCGACTGCTTTTTCTTGTTTGTTATAACGTTGGACTGCTTGGCAGTCAGCGTTTTCTTGTGCTGGCTGTACAGCTCTATTAATTTCCTGATTTCAATGTCCGTGAAATTGCCTTTTCTTTTTCTTTGTTCCTCCATAACGTTGAAATGATTAGCAACAAACTAGAAAGACAGCGGGAGATTGTTAACAATGTATCCTAGCAACGCACGCCGCTAGACAATAGCCATAGTCGCGTGGGCATTCACATGGACGCGCATAGCTAAGACCGGGCGTAGTTAAGACTAGGCTTAAGTTTGGTTGGTGCAACCGACGTAAAGTCCATTCTAAAGACTGGTCTTAACAAAGACCGACTTAGCAGTTAAGACCAGGCTTAGTAAAGACCAGTTGGTGCAACCCAGCCCTGGCCAACAGGACTGACCGTACGGGCCTCAAGCTGGAGGGTCTGCTGGTCTACATCATGCTGCAGTTTCTGCAGCTGTAGCAGGATCTCTGCAGCCTGGGTCTGCTGACCAACAGGCTTTTTCTCCAGCTCAGAGGCATCGGCATTGATGGTTCTTTTGGACCTGGGCCTGTTCCTGGACCTGGTTCCGGCCCTGGCCAGAAGAGTCCAGGTCCAGAGGCAGCCTGATATTATCTTCTGCCTCCATTATCTTCTGACAATCCTGGCTGCTCCATTTCCTCTGGGCCTGGGTGTGTTTCTGGTTCTGGGCAGGAGAGTCCAGTTCCAGCCTTTTCCATTTCTTCCCCTGTCTCTTGTTCCTCTTCTTCCCTTGGAGCTGGGCTGGGACTGGCTCAGTCTGCCTCTCAGCAGGGGATTCCAGGCAGGCTGATTTCTTATCAGTACTGATCTGACAGGATGAAATATTTATTATTCTCAGGCAGGTTGCAGGCAAAACTCTGTGTAGCGGCTATCGTACAAATGTTCGTTAGCCGCTGAGAGGCTAAGTAGGGGAGGCTATCTGTCTGACTCGTTGGCTTCAATAAAACACGTTGACTCCGCGGCTGAGTTTTGATGTTTATTTGTGCAGTCCGTAGCATCTGACAATGCGGTGTGCATACTTGAAAACAATGCCGGTTGTGTAGAAACAAAAGTGTAAAACGTACGGTCAACAGAAAATAAGGACTCCCCACTCACCCCCTCGCTGCCTAACCAAACTAACTGACTAACAAACAGGTGATATCCCTTCCGCAACCAACACACACCCCCCCACGTCATGCCCCAAATTACCGCAAGTGACGGTGAAGCAGTGTGAGCACAACACAAACACATACATGGCTCCTACATTCCGGCCCCTAATTATTATGACATAACAATAATAATTACACAATAACACGTAGGCTATAGGAGACAAGAAAAAACAATCAAAGAAACTTAATCCGGTATCTCTTCTTTGAAATCTTCCTTTTTCTTTCTTCTCTAGGCCAGAGGTTACTAGCACTTAGCCTAGGTCAAGAGTGATCTTTACCACCACTCTTAAGTCATGTCAAGTAAGTGTAGGTAAGTCAAGTCATGGTAAACCAAGTCATGTCAGGTCTGTAGTATCCATCAGCACTCCTCTGTCTCTTGAAGAAGACAAATCTTGGTGACAGGCCTGTCCAGACAACCGGTTTGCGTCTTGATCTTTACTTGACGTACAAGTCCTCTCCTGTCTGGAACAGCTGCCACGACCTTCCCTGTGATCCATGAATTACAAGGTGTTGAATCTTCGAGACCCTGTTGGCTACAAAGGTTCGGAATCTAGATGTCTCATTTTTGATATACTTCAACACTGAAGTACTATCAGTCCAAAACACTGAGGCTGCATTGAGCTGCATTTGTAGCTCCTTTCTCCATAGCTTGTCCATACGAGCTGCTACCACGGCAGCTGTAAGTCCCTTGCGAGGGATGGTTACCTGCTTTAAAGGTGCCACCCTGGCCTTGCCCATAACAAAAGCACTGTGTAGCTGGGAGCGAGCATTACAAGACAGCAAATAGGTGACTGTGCCATAGCCATCTTCACTTGCATCTGCAAAGTGGTGTAACTGTGCAGAAGTTACTTCACCAAAGTCCACAGGCTTTAAACATCTGGTGATCTTGAAGTCTCCCAGCAGATGGATCTCCTGAACCCAGTCTGTCCATTCTTGAGCTATAGGTGTTGGTATTTTGTCGTCCCATCCAAGCTCTTTCCTGCACAGATCCTGCAGAATTTTCTTGGCCGTGAGGATCACAGGGCAAAGGATTCCAAGAGGATCATAGATGGAACTGACAGTGGAGAGGATCCCCCTACGTGTCAGAGGTCTGTCTTGAATTACTATCTTGAACTTAAAGGTGTCAGAATGAACACACCACTGCACGCCCAATGCTCTTTCCACTGGAAGTGTGTCATGATCCAAGTTCATATCTTTAACCTCTTTTGCCCTCTGCTCCTCAGGTATTGCTGCCAGCACATGACGACTGTTGCTCATCCACTTTGTTAGCAGAAAGCCCCCTTTTGCACAAATGGCTCGAAGATCATGATAGAGATATACTGCCTCCTGCTCAGAAGCCACTGATGCAAGGCAGTCGTCCACATAAAAACTGTTCAGAACAGTATCGACCACTTGTTGGCTGAAGAGCTCTTTGTTGTCTTCTGCACACTTCCTGAGAGCAAAATTTGCACAACTCGGGGATGAAGTTGCCCCAAACAAATGGACAACCATCCTGTACTCTATGCGCTGTCTGAAGTCTCCATTGGGCCACCAAAGAAACCTCAACAGGTCTGCGTTTTCAGCTGGTATTCGCACCTAATGGAACATGGCCTCAATGTCTGCCATCAGAACAACGGCCTCCTTTCGGAATCTGGTCATGACTCCAACCAAAGTGCTGGTTAAGTCAGGCCCTTGGAGAAGTTGTGCATTAAGTGACGTCCCTTGGAATGTTGCTCCACAGTCAAAGACAACCCGGATTTTTCTTTTCTTGGGATGGTAGACACCGTGGTGCGGAATATACCTCACTTTACCGTCACTGTGTTCAAGGTCTTCATCTGGCACTCTCTCAGCATAGCCCCGTGATATGACGTAATTCATGAAGGCAGTGTAGTCCCCATGAAATTTCATCTCAGTGAAACCTCCTTTTCAGGTTCAGGGCACGCTGCTCTGCAACTTTGCGGTTGTTCGGCATGCTTACCTCCCTCTTCTTTAAAGGTAAAGCGATGTAATAATGGTCATCCACAAGCTTGGTAGACTTCTTGGCCATATCACTGAACTGGCAGTCCTCCCTTGACGGTCCCAGTTGTTCATCATGACTGCACTCAGGGAAGTCTGCTTTAAACTGCTGTTTCCACAGTTCATCCAAGCTCACTACAGAAATTCTATTGATGGTGATCTCATGTTGTTCACCAGAAGCTGCAGCACTGCTGTCTCCGCCAAGAGGTCCATTCACAGTCCATCCCAGCATAGTCTTGATAGCATATGGCCCATCATCGACACTCCGGATGACTTCTAATGGTTCCAATGCTTTGGGCACATCCAATCCAATCAGAAGCTCAACATCTGAATTGATCTCAGGTAGATGCACATGTTTCAGGTGAGGCCACCTAAGCAGGTCTTCCTGTCGTGGAATGTTACCTCTGTTCACCGGCATTTTCTTCTGCGTGAAGATACCAGGTAACTCACAATACTGGTCACTGTCCAATCCAGCCACCTCTAAGTCTGGGACAGTGCAGCTCTCCACAACCTTTTCTTGACCCATGGTGCGCAAGAGAATCCTTGTTTTCCTCCCTGAGAGATTCAGCCTGTTCATCAGACCCACTGTGCAGAGAATGATGCTGAACTCCCTTGGTCTAGGAAAGCATAAGTCTCCACTACTTTATGCCCCTTCTTGGATTTAACTTGCACTCGAACAATGGAGAGTTTACAATCTTGATCACCGGCCCCAGTAAGACCACTGGTTTGTACTGCAACCAGAGTGCTGCCCACTGCTGCATCTGAGTTGATCTTAGCTTGCTCTGTCCCTGCTCCTTTCTCCTTCTGGTGGATGTGAAGCATACTAGGGTGTTTGGAACCACATGCCTTACATGAGAGACGCTTCCTGCAGTCCTTACTGATGTGCCCTGTACACAAACAGCCAAAACAGACTCCATTTTCTTTCAGGAAGGCAATCTTCTCATTGTGAGCTCTCTTCTCCAATAGAGAGCACCACTCCAATGTGTGTCCACCTTTGCAGTACAGACAAGCTGTTTTTCCTGATGAGCTTCCCTCCTTCACTCTGATTTCAGTTTGAGCCTTTCCTTCCATGGTAGCAACAGTAGTAGCAAAATTACTCCCCTTGGGTTTCAAGCGAGGTTGAGTGTGTATTTTACCTCGGTCTTTGTTCGTTGTTTATGTTGGGGCATCCTGTATATCCCCAAATATAGGATCAGTTGCAATCTTCACCTGCCTCTCGATGAAGTCCACAATGTTCACAGTAGCCCTGCGGTGGTGCCTCTCTTGAATTTCACAAGCTACCGTTCTCCACCTGTCTCTCAGCTTGTAGGGCAGTTTCTTGATTACTGTAAGCATGTTGACAGGCATATCCGACTCACACAAAAAAGTCTCAAAAACAGACTATATGTGACGCGTTCTATCATTTTCAGTCGGAAGTCGCAACGGCGCATTTGTGGATAAACATGATTTTATGAGAAAAGATCGATTTTTGGCTGTTTTGGGGTTTCACCATATTTTAATAAAATAAAGCCTTGGCTTTCATTCTGTGTAAAAAATATTGTGAAATTCAAACGTTAAATATAGTTTTGAAGCTCATAAAGGTCGGGTGACAAGCAGAACTACTAGCTTAGTTTGTCAACAAAGCTCGCATTCCTCATGTTGCCAGGTTTGCGGTTTTCAATGTATTTGGATATGTTATAAATGCTGTAGGACTTAAAACGCTGTTTATAAAGTTTGTCAGGGTTGTAATGTGGAGTTTTGTTATTGGTTTGTTATTTGGACTAGTTTCATTGATCATTGGGCTGTTTATGGGTTGGGTTTAATTGGCACTGGGAGGGTTTTATCGCTAAGAACCTGGCAACACTTCTCCCCGCCCCTCTCTCCCCTTACTACTGTGTGTGTCCCTTAAAATTATGAATGAACATCTGCATAGTAACAGGTTGACCATGTTCACTTTATTGTCCAATTAAAATTATTGTTTCATCCGCGGGAAAACGTAGTTGTCAGGCATCTCAATCTCTGTGTGTGTGTGTGTGAGAGAGAGAGAGAGAGAGAGAGAGAGAGAGAGATATAGATATAGATATAGATATAGATATAGATAAAGATATAGAAATGAATTCCCGTGAGGCAGAAATTGCTAGATTGTCAAACTCAATTTCTGTAAGAGGAGCAGCGACTGACGCGCAATGGACTGATATTATATCAGACTACTTTTTAACTCCGGTGCCGGAGGATGCGCGACCTGTCGAGAGTGACACCGGTGAGTCTTCCTCAGAGTCGGACAGTCCACACACCAACAATACGAGCCCTGAGGCTACAGGCGGAGAGACTGAAGTTGAGGAGGAAGATATTTCACTTATGGCAGACCCCGCAGCTGAGGCTCTCCAGTCTGTAGATGGTGCCTATGTAAGCGAGGATTGTGGCCACGAAATCAGTGGCCCGCGACTACCGGTGCCACTGTAAACTCAATGAAGGAGGGCCATGTTATCTGTTTTTCACACCAGAGGAGATGGTCAAGAGAAGGGACCAAATTAGTGAAATGACCAATGGTAAGTGCTTGCCTTTCTCCTATTTTTTGCTAGTGATTGAGGGAGAAACAGAGAGAGAATCGGAGGTGACCCCCTCTCTCTCCCTCTCTCTCACTCTGTCTCTCTGTGTGAGTATGTGAGAGAGAGTGAGAGAGAGAGGAGCGGGGTGGGGTGGGGTGGGGGGCAAATGGAGAGAGGGGGCACTTCGACATTAATTTAAAGGGTAACACTATAATAAGGGTATAAATAACACAAAATTTAAATATGAAGTAATACAATAATGAATGAACTGTCAGGAACTTATAGCTGGAGATTAAAAAAAGGAATGATTCATACCTTGGTCACTATTACTTAATGTTGGGGAATACCATTGTACATAATGATTTGGTATTAACTATTTAATGGTGTTAACTAATACATGTGATTATTGATTATTAAAACATTAAAAATAAATAGTCATTAATTGATGGTAAATATTTTATTGCTGCCATTGTGATTACAGGAATGTCATTGAAGATAATACCTTTGTGTCATTTTACAGATGAAAAACATCTGGTGCTCCTGGGAAAAATTAGTTCACACATGAACCACTCCAGAAATACTACCTGCTCCAAGAGAAAGAAACAACAGGAGCGTAAACACCAGAGGACATCTTATTTCCTTGATGGCCAACAAATTTGCCGGGAAACCTTTACGTTCCTCCATGCAATTTCACAACACAAACTAACAAAGATAATACAATTTTACAAGGAACATGGATTGGCCCCAAGGATGAAGAGATGTGGTGGACGGCTGAAGTGTAAGAGGGTGCTAACCATTGAGGACATCCGCAGAGTTAATCAGTTTATCCACAACTTTGCTGAAATCCATGCCATGCCACTCCCAGGAAGAATCCCAGGGTTTAAGAGGACCGATATTCATGTGCTTCCCACAACTGAGACCATGTCCTCTGTGTGGCGGAAATATAGGGGTCAAATGCAAAAGAGTGGTCACCGTGCTGCTGGCAACAGCACATTCCGGACGCTTTGGAAACAGCTGGCTCCAAATATTGTTATTGGTAGACCAATGACGGATCTGTGCTGGGTCTGCCAAAAAAACAATAACGCAATCTACCGCAGCTCCAACCTGCCAGAAAGTGACAAGTCAGCCAAGCTGAAGATGCAGGAGCAACACCTCCATATTGTCGGCATGGAGCGTGAAGCTTACCAGGAGATGGTCACCAGTTGTAAAACAACAGCTGGGATGCTGGACATCCAGCTTGGCCCAAATCCACCCTGTAGCCAAGATGTCACCATGCACTACAGCTTTGACTATGCACAGCAGGTCCACTACCCCAGTGACCCTCTGCAGCCTGGGCCCATGTATTTCCTTGTTCCCCGAAAGTGTGGAGTGTTTGGTGTATGTTTTGAAGGTGGGCCTCAGCAGGTTAACTGCCTCATAGATGAGGCACACTGCACCGGCAAGGGCTCCGACGCTGTCATCACCTACCTCCATCACTTCTTCTCTCAGTACGGGCTGGGGGAGAAACATGTCCAGCTGCACTGTGACAACTGCTCTGGTCAGAACAAGAACAGGTATCTCCTCTGGTACCTGGCTTGGCGTTGTATGGTGGGGCTCCATGACAGCATCTCTCTTAATTTTCTGATTGCTGGGCACACCAAATTTGCCCCTGATTGGTGCTTTGGCCTTTTCAAGCGGAGGTTCCGTCGCACACCTGTGTCCTGCCTGAAGGACATCTGCGAGGCTGTCAGGTCCAGTACTCCGGAGAGCGGCATCAACATCCCTCAGCTGGTTGGTGATGAGTCTGGGGAGATCTTCGTGCAGACCTACAACTGGCACAGCTTCCTGACTCCCAGCTTCAGACCACTGCCAGGGATGAAGAGGTATCACCATCTCCGCTTCACCAGTGCAGAGCCTGGAGTGGTCTACGCCAAGGAGTTTGAGAACACCGAGGAGGAGTCCTATGTGCTGCTCCGTCCAGGAGGTGTTACTGACCCAGAAGCAATGCCCACTGAACTGAGTCCACCTGGGCCGGATGCCAAACGCCAGTGGTACCTATTTGAGAAGATCAGGGAGTTCTGTACAGAGGAGACAAAGGACATTGTTTGCCCAAAACCATCAGTGCCTCATCCATAATGTGCAAGAGAGTGAATGAATGAGTGTTTCCATGTTCACAGTAATTTAGTGTTGTGTTATCTAAGCATTTTTGGTAGTAATTGTTTTTATATGCATCCTTAAATCAAACATATTTAAAGTTATGTTTCAATTGTTTTACTATTCCTGTTGTGCTTATTCTATTTATTCTAGTGCTTGTATGTACACAGTTAACTTGAAAGATCATCATCCTTATTCAATCATCAATCATTTAGTATTGTTTAACACCCTGTTTTATTCTGTTCGTTTGTGCATGTTCCTGCACGATTATCCATACATGATTGTATGTGAATGTACAAGTTCACAGGTTCTTATGCAGGTCTGGAAAGAGTGGGAAAGTATTGTTTTTCAGTCCTGGTAGATACCGTATTTCCTCTAGCCGGGTCTCTCTCCGATAATGGCCGGGGCCGTGGTTGACACAAACGAATAAAGGCCGGCCCCAAATACATGACGGGGAAAAAAACTCTGTGAATTCAACAAGCGTGAATTCGCCATAGCTGCGACCACGTACTGTGCAGCTATAGGCCACCAAAGGGTGGGGAAATTTTTGTGGACCAACCAACCGACCGACCGACCGACAGAGCGAGCTATTGAGCTGCTGGTTGCTAAAAACAATGGTGGATACGGGTAAACTCCTGGAGGAAGTCTCTGGAGCATGCCGCCGCCGTCGATTACCGTAATTATCGTAATGCATTGCAGTAACAAAAAACGGCTACCTAACGAACCCCAACAGAAGCAGTTAATAAAACAAGGAGGCTTCATACTAAAATATGAGCAAATATACCAGAGGGAATTAGAAATAAAGTCCTGTCTCTAATATAAGCCTGCTTCCAATAAAGGCCTGGTAGCCTCTGCAGTTGAGGTAAATAAAGGCCCGTCCAATATTAGAGGAAATACGGTATGTAAATAATTTTTTACTGTATAGTTGGAGTCCCACTATTATTTAATGTGTTATTTATTGTTATGAATATCAATTTTCATCATTAGACTGATATGGCCTGGTTGACCTATGATATGACGTAGTTAATACCTTTGGTCAAGCCAAAGGCATCATCATACTACACAAAATCTTCAAAATCACGTGCACGTGCATGTGCACGTGAATTGTGCACGTGGTTGTGCACGTGCACATGGAGTGTGCACGCATAAATAACCATGTGCACATTAGTTTGCTTCTCCACATACTGTGAAAAGTTGAATTTCAAAACGTTTGTGTGTGTGTGCGTGCGTGCGTGCACACATGCATATCTGCTTGAGAGTGTGTGTGTGTGCGCGCGTGTCTGTGTATGTATGGGCACTCAAGACTGCAAATGTAATGTTAGTATGTTATGTTATGTTTGAATGATTTCTTTATTTGAATAAATGTCTCAGGATTGACTTCAAACTTTGAGGCCCTTTTTCTCAAAAACATAGTTTGGAAACAGTCAAGACATCAAGGGCTGCATCTCACTCAATCTTTGGAGTACAAAGATAATTTTGATATCACCAGAAAGCTTAAATTCTCCTCTTTCCAACAGTGTATTAAACTCAAAATGGTTTGAGGGGTCAATGTGACTGGAAATGATAGAGCAGGTCACATATGCTCTCAGAGCCTTCACATCCTCAGACCGAATTGGTGGCCATGAGAGAGCCTTTTCCAAATAGGCCGATGCAATTCTCTGTTCATTTCCAAAATGCTCCTGCAGTAAAGCCTTGGCCTTGTTGTATCCTCTGTCTGCAGCCATATGCTGACAACTTCTGACAAGCTCCCTTGGCTGCCCCCTAGTGTATTGTTCCAGGAAATGCAGGCAGTCTCTTGCATTGTCAGTCTTTTCCTCTATGCTGTGTTCAAAGGCTCTCATAAAGGTGCGGTACTGCAGGGGATCTCCGTCAAAAATTTGGATCTCTCTCTTTGGCAGGGAAGAGAGATATTGCTGCCGCACCAGCAAAGCTGTTATTTCATTTTGTCTCTCCATTATGGAAAAAACATGGTTCTCTTCATTGTCACCGGCAATGATGGCAGGAATGCGAGCATCTCTATGCTGAGATTGTGGAGGTGCTACAACATTTGATTTTGAGCTCTGTGACATATACTGGATTGTTTCTGACTGAACACCTGCAGCCATTTTCCTCTCTTTTGGCCTTGTGCCGATCACATGGGAGTCAGCAATTCCACTGTCTGGGAGGGTTTTCCCATATTTTCCAAGTCGGTGTGGAATGAATGAATCGGCATCAGCATTGAAAGTGTGACCCCTTAGGAATCCATGCCATTGGACTTGCGAGATGCAGAGCTGTGTACAGCAGATCCACCAGAGGTTCTTAAAACATTCACTTTAGCCACAGATGCTGCTATTTCCACTTCAAGTTCGAATTTTTCCTTTTGTTTCCTTAGCTGCGCCTCTTGCTCCTCAAGAGCATGCTTGTCCTTCATCATCCTTTGGCGGGCTAGGAGGGCAGCCATTTCAGCCTCTGCCTTGATACGAGCAGATGAAGTTGTGGAAACACTGGACCTTGATCCATGCCTTCTACTGCTAGTATTTGAAACACTGTCACACGGCTTTATTTCATCCAGTGTCTCAACAGCTAGAGCATTGTGTTCTTTGTTCAGTGGAGAAGCATAATCATGAGAATCAGGCTCATCTGCTGCTTCCAAGCTGTGCAGGTTTCCATGAGGCCTTTCCTCGTCAGGTGCCTTCGCAGTGTTTTCATTACTCTGTTGGTGTGATCTCCCAGTTTCAGAAAGCCATTGCTTTACATCCGTTGTAAATCCTTGGTTATATTTATTGATGCTTGTGAACCACACATTTTGTTTTTCCTGTTCCACAGAGGGAATTAAAGGCAGCAATGACTCATGCAATGAAATGCTATCCTTAGACAGCTGCAGCATATTTTCTAGCTGGGATTGCACTTGTGAAGCATTGTCATTATTTTTCATGAGCTCTTTCAAAGCAAGTATCACACTCTTTATTTTCATCACCTTGGTTTGGCGCTCTTTCTGGAGACTTTCAATTTTGAAAACCAAAGCCTTTTCAGTGAGAGTGATTGTTCTCTTTGGATTTTCATTTTCAGGTCCTTTAGCAGCAGAACCAGTCCCCGATCCACTCATGTTGCCGTTCCTCAATAACGCTTGCACAATAGAACATCCAAAGCAGAATCAACATTTAATGGCAGACAATGCATGAATACAGCCACAGCCAATGCATTCCAAAAAACAACATCCAACGTCGATCGCCATGTTCAAACCATGTACAAAGATGAGCGAGTATTCAGGCCTCCATACAGCGAACAACACAACCCGGGCAATAGCCATCAACACACCAATACGCAACAATCACGTCCCCAATGGACAAGCGGCAGTAACCCATTCAAACTGCGTCAAGACACAAACAAATACACAGCAAGAATAAACTTTGGGTTACACTGGTTGCGGTGCGTTGCTGTCTGGTTGTTCTCCCGGAGAAAGTGATCAGCTGGTCGGATCCCTCCTCGTCGGAATGCCTGCATCTGACAATGCGGTATGCATACTTGAAAACAATGCCGGTTGTGTAGAAACAAAAGTGTAAAACGTACGGTCAACAGAAAATAAGGACTCCCCACTCACCCCCCCGCTGCCTAACCAAACTAACTGACTAACAAACAGGTGATATCCCTTCCGCAACCAACACCCCCCCCCCCCCCCCCCCACGTCATGCCCCAAATTACCGTAAGTGACGGTGAAGCAGTGTGAGCACAACACAAACACATACATGGCTCCTACACTCTGACTGGAAACAAATCACTTAAATTCCAAACTGTTAGACTTTTCCATGTAACCTGAGAATTCATAAATCGTTTCAATTAACTGTGCAAATGACTGTATATAACAGTCCTCCCCCGAAAACTTCACTATCTTCAGCATGCATAACACGTAAATCATCTGCATCTATTTAAGCATCTCTATAGCAACAAACATAAGAGACATACAGTATAGGCTACATAATGCTATAAGACATACTGTATTAAAACACAACATAAGGCATTTGAAAGCAAACTTAAAGGCATTAGCCTCCATCAGGTGGCACAAATATGAATAAAAATGGGCAAAAAGTAAAACCTGATAAAAAAAAATGACTTAATGTAGCCTAATGTAGAACAGGGCGGTGGGAATCTGAGTATTTCAAATATACAAAGCCATTATGTTTATGGTTTTTCCAATAAATGCCTTTTCTTGTGACATAATGAATATTTGCTGTTTCTACAGTAGCTTCACTCCAATAGTCGGCTAATTAAAATAGCTTGACTGAGGAAAATACTGTTTGGTGTCCAGGCCTCTGTGATGCTGTGTGGGATTTAACATGTTGAACTGGTGACCTTTTATTTTTGTTAAGAATCACTGATGTAGACAAAAAAAATACATGATAAAATGTTACGAAAAAATCACTACGCTAAGTGTTGCATATGAATTGAAAGCATCCTTAAAGGCATTAGGCAGTGGGAATGGGAGACAAGGGTCACAAAATCATTCAAGTTTTATAATCTATTCTAATTTTATTTGACTGCTGCTGTTGTGACAAATTGGTTACAGTCTATCCATCCAAAGGTTTGCTTCTTTTAGCCAAGCCAATTAGCACGGTGGTGACTGGATGACATTAGTTTGGTTCTTTTACTTCCATTAGCAAACACTAACCTTTATTGTAGATAGATCAATCTTTTACAGTTCTTGAGTTCTTCTTGCCTTGCGTTTGTTTGATTTGGATAAGAACTGTTTCCCCTGCCGCCATCCAACTACACCAAACTAGGTGCACAGGTGCATATTAATGCCTAATTGTGAGAACCACCACCATAGCTGTGCTATTGCCCCCCACTGGCGTAGAGTGAAAATAACTATGGCTAAAGACTAATATCAACCAAATTTAAAGACCCTATAGACAACTTTTTTGCTTTAACTTATCATTATGAAGTAAATGTTGATTGCACAGTGTAATGGCTATAGTATAATGACACCATTGGCGTTTAGATTGGTTCCCTATAAGCCTCGCTTTCACTGAGAATGAAGGCTCCATTTATGGCACAAAGGAAGTGCGTCATCCATTGCGCAACCAAAAGAGGAATAGGATTTCCTCTGCCTTACTCTGCCTTTATCATAGCACTGAGATCGGGGTTTCTAGTTCAAATTGGGATTCTTACGGTTGTTTCTTGCTTTGGACAGTAGCCAGGCTGCTGGCGGTAGCATTAGCCATGTTGCTAACGCTACCGCTAGCAGCCAGAAAATGAACCAGGAGCTACAAGGAAGCCAGGACCAGCCAGAAACAAACATCTATGTTTGTTTCTGGAACAAAAGAAACAAACATCGAACTATGTTTGTGTCTGGCTGCTAGCGTTAGCAACGTTAGCCATGTTGCTTACGCTAGCTAACGCTAACAAACAAATGATCCATTGTCCATTTGATAATCTAAACAAAGAACACGTTTTCTTGCAGTGGCCTTTCTAAAATGAGCAGTGGTGAAAGTTACTATATTGTGTTATGATCAAGGAGTTGATAAGCAGACAGATGGTTTGTTCTGTTGCGCAGAGCTAGGCTCTAACAGAAAGCGATCCAGTTGTCTTTGCGACAAATCCTTTACTTAAGTGAAAGTAGCAATACCTTAATGGAAAAATACTCCAGTAAAAGTAAAAGTTCTACATTTAAGTAAAAGTATAGAAGTATTAGCAGTAAAATGTACTGAATTATCAAAAGTAAAAGTCCTCATTCTTTCAGAGTGTTAAATTATTGTTGCATTAACCTGTCAGAAGTATTTTAATGTTGTCGGTCTGACTGCTCCATATACTGTTGGGGAGTTTAAACTCTAACAATGCCACATATTTTATGAGCTTATCGTATGTTTAGCATGTAAAACCTTATTCTATAGAGTAAGTAGTGACACTGTACAGCATCTGGACTTGTAATTAAATTGTGTGTGACTTAAATTGTAAAAAACAAAAAACAAAACAGCTTTATGTCAGCCGTTATTATTGGATTCTTCTGGCTCTCGTGGACGATTACACCGGCTTAGAAGGTAGTGCGTCTATGAGAACAAATAGTTCTGATCCAAATAGAACACAACTATTGACAGGAAGCTTGGTTTTTTACAATTTTTTCAAGATAACATACTGATTATATGCGTGATTATACTGTGAGCATTTATCATAGTTTTCAAAGACTGTTGTGTACGCCCCTAGGTTTCTATTGCATAAAAAATAAATGTTTAATTAAAACCACATCCTTATCACTATCCAGATTAAGAATATGCACTGTGTAAACACCAAAGTGTAAATGATATGTCGCTTAAATTGGGGTCGCACACGATGGATAGTTTCTTCGTTAAGCACTTATTGTATTTTATTACAGAATGTTTTCAGCCCTCTGGCCTTCATCAGTGTCTAATAGTAACTAGTATTTCTCCTCTATATGTAGGGAAACTAAACATCGCACAAAAAGTTCGGATGTATTCGGATGTATACATGTATTCAACCTTTTACATCCCCCCCCCCCCTGCTCCCACCCACCCATATCATTGACCTCCTTTCCTAAAATACACCATCAGCACATCACAGAATAAACAAGACCAAAAGTTCAACAAACCCTGCAATGAAAAACAATTTGAGAGACATATCATTTACAGGGGATTTTCAGGGATTTACAAAGCAAGATCTTATTTTGTTGATTTAATGTTGTAATGAAATCATGCTGAGATGACGAGATCACCTGTGTCTTTCCACACACCTGTGACAATATAAACATCGAACAAAAAGTTTGGAACTTTGTGTTTGGTAGATTATTTCTCTGTTGTAACAATGCTTCTTGGCAATACATTTTATACCGTTGGAAAGCCTGTTTATTTCCCTTTTAAATGGTGCCTCATTTGTAAGGAACATGCATTTGTGGGATGAGCAGCACAGCTGAGTATGTGGGTTGCGCTCATGTAAAATTTGCCAAATCTTCTCTGCCAATGCCAAACAGCTTATTCTGCTGTTGCTATTGACTCTTGTTTGGTGTTGTTTGGTGGATTGGATGATTGAAGTCTATCAGTAACAAGGAAGAAACAAGACATATTGGCAATTTTACAATTTATTCATTTAACAAACAGTCAGGAGCCTCAGTAGCGTGTGGAAGAACCATACACAGCCACAACAGCCTGGCACCTCCTCCTCATGCTGCTCACCAGCCTGGTCACACACTGCTGTGGGATGGCATTCCACTCCTCAACCAGGATTTGTCGCAAGTCAGCCGACGTGGTTGTGTCGGTCACTCTAGCACGCACAGCACGCCCAAGCTGATCCCATAAGTGTTCAATTGGGTTGAGGTCAGGACTGTTGGCAGGCCATTCCATTCTCTCTACTCCCAAATTCTGGAGGGAGTCTCTGATAAACCCCGCTCTGTGGGGGCGAGCGTTGTCATCTTGGAGGATGGAGTTCGGTCCCAGACTGTGGAGATATGGGACTGCCACTGGTTGCAGAATCTCATCTCGATATCTCTCTGCATTGAGATCGCCTCCGATGATGACAAGCCTCGTTTTTCCAGTGATGGAGATGCCGCCCCACACCATCACACCGCCTCCACCAAAAGGTGTTACTCTATCGGTGCAGCAATCAGCATAGCGTTCTCCCCGTCTTCTCCGCACTTTGACCCTACGATCCAACTTCCGTAGGCAGAATCTGGACTCATCGCTGAACATAACGTTCCTCCACATGTTCAGGTTCCAGTGCAGGTGCCAATCAGGTACCTGATTGTCAGCACCTGGGGGTACCGGAAGCTCAAAACAAGAGTCAATAGCAACAGCAGAATAAGCTGTTTGGCATTGGCAGAGAAGATTTGGCAAATTTTTCATGAGCGCAACCCACATACTCAGCTGTGCTGCTCATCCCACAAATGCATGTTCCTTACAAATGGGGCACCATTTAAAAGGGAAATAAACAGGCTTTCCAACGGTATAAAATGTATTGCCAAGAAGCATTGTTACAACAGAGAAATAATCTACCAAACACAAAGTTCCAAACTTTTTGTTCGATGTTTATATTGTCACAGGTGTGTGGAAAGACACAGGTGATCTCGTCATCTCAGCATGATTTCATTACAACATTAAATCAACAAAATAAGATCTTGCTTTGTAAATCCCTGAAAATCCCCTGTAAATGATATGTCTCTCAAATTGTTTTTCATTGCAGGGTTTGTTGAACTTTTGGTCTTGTTTATTCTGTGATGTGCTGATGGTGTATTTTAGGAAAGGAGGTCAATGATATGGGTGGGTGGGAGCAGGGGGGGGGGGGATGTAAAAGGTTGAATACATGTAAATGAGCCAAGTGTGTGCGTGAGTGCCTGTGTGTCAGTGCCTGTGCGTCAGTGCCCGTGTTGTGGGTGTGTGTGTGTGAGTGAATGTTGGGTTGCACATAGAGTTCCAGGACAGATCATATGATGTTTTCCCTCAGACAGGAAAATGGGCAGACGCTTATGGATGCTGAGAGATGGACTGAAGCAGGTGTTAGCCCAACACAGGAAAGCCAAGGATCGGAGACAACCATATATCAGCAAGGCTCTTTATTCCTTTGTAACCAATGGCCACCACTGCTGCACCAGTGTCTGGTTCTTGCAGTCCTGCATGTGGAAACATAATCTTCCCAAGTAACAAGTCATGTATACTGTATATATAGCCTATGTGCACTCTATCTTCTATAAACAAATGGATAAACACTTTCAATATACAGACTACAGACACAACCAAGTACATGCATGGTAAATACTAGGGTTTGACTGATTTGGGTTTTTGCTTGCAGCTGCTGATATGTTGTTACCATCTACAGTGTCTCAATTATGGGGGATGGGATGCTCTCTTGTGTTACAGCCCCACTTTGTCATTTAGGCAGATGAATGTATTTTTATATAAAAATCTTGGCTAGTGCAGGTGGGTTATCAGCCCAAGATATTTATATATATATATATATATATATATATATATATATATATATATATATATACACATATATTGTATTATTATTATTTAAACTTATATATCTGCCAGACCCTAGTAAATACACATTTACGATACTTGAACAAAAACACATTTGAAAATTGTCTCAAGCAATTGAACTAACGTGGTTGTATTTGTTGCACTTTCACTACCTCAACAAAATAAATATTACTAGTAATTTCTCCACGTTCAGCTATCTAATAAAGCCTAAAGGCTCTCTTACAGTTTTTTTTTTGATTGCTAACATGCATTGGTCAAAACTGAAGTTGCATTGTCAAAACTCTTCACACAGTCAGCGAAACAGAAGTCTATGTGGACCAAACTGAATCATTTTTCATCGTTTTCACACAAAATGCATTCAATGACCACATTTTCCAAAATCCATGAACTCTTTTCTCATTCATACTTCACCACCTGCAAAACACTATATGCAGCACATTTTTCAAATGCTAACACACTGTTTTCAAAACAGAATGATGGCAAATTTCGTGCATTTCAGCAGTAACCATATTTCAATATGATATATATATACATATATATATATATATATACACATGTATGTATGTATATATATATATATAGAAATATCTTAGCATATATAGACAATCTTAGCAGAATATTTAAAAATGAAAAATGAAATGATAATAATAAAATTAAATAATAATCATTCCAAACACAGCTGAAAGCTTTTAGTCTCGTTACCAAACAGACAAAACTATACATGTTGTTGTTGTTGTTGTTTTTTTATTACTGTATTATTGCAGCCCTGGAATTTCAGAAAATTGTTCAGTAAATTTCAGTAAATTACTATATGCAAAGATATTGAAAAAATAAAGGATATTGAAGTAAATTCAATTGCTGCATTTCTGATTCATTCTTGTTACATATACTTTAGTACAGTCAAAGTGAAAAGGTGTTATTCTTATTCTATAATAAAATACTGATTTATGTGAAAAGTCATTCAAACTTCAAGGATAAAAGTTCATCATTTATGTAATGCTCCCTGTTGTTAGTGTTTTTTAGGTCAGTGTGTTATGAGTGACATTGTATGCTTTCTGAGTGAGAATTGTTGCCAGTGTTATGGTGGAACAAGCTTATTTTGAGACATGTATGAAGTGTTTTGGTGGTTTGAGTGAGTTTTGGAGGTGAGATTAATTGTTTGGCCAAGATGCATGTTGGTAATGCAGACTGTATGAAGAGTTTTGAAAAAGTGGTTTCAGTATTGACCGATGCTTGTTAGCAATTGACAAAAACTGTAAGGTTTAGGTGAGGAGTTACTTTGCAGTCATTCTACAGTAATTATACTCTGCACTTAGTATGTATTATCCAGTGTCTGTCACTCTGCCTGATGTAATTAGTATTGGATGGTTAGGCCAAGTAGGGTCTCAGTGCACTATAGGTGTTTGAATCGGTGGGTCAGACTTGTCTTGTAGTGTTATTCTACCCCACATTGATGGTTAATATCTTATCCAGTAAAAGCATTCAGTATGATCATGTGACATTATTCTGCGGTGACAGTCAACCTCCCAGCTGTAATTCGTAATGGGTGTTTGGAACATGTAGTGGAGAAGTACGGTTTTAGTGTACTGCTCCACTGCTGTTTAAAACGGTAGATCAGCGTGTTGTCGTTGGCGTCGGAGAAAGTCAGACAACCTCTTTCCCAGTCTAGCTGAACTCTGACCCTCCGTGGCCTTCGCCTCAATCTGAGGGGGGCGCTGTGGCCGGGGGAAGCGTGGTACTCCCCAGAGGAGAGGGAGACAGTCCACAGGTCCCCAGCACGGTCCGTGTTAGTGTTCGAGGCAGGGCTAGGGTTTAGATCAGTGTTAGACCAGTGCTCTGGGCTTGAAGACCAGTCCTTCCTGTGGATGGTCTCTCTGGACACGCCGATAGACCAGTGACTGTTGTCTCCAACCTCCACCTCCCAGCTATGCCTCCCCGAACTGAAGCCCTCAGAGCCCAGGACACTCTGCAGGCACACAAACCTCTCTGGGTTGTCTGGAAGAGACTGCTCCTCGCACACAAACACACTCGACAGGTCAGTAGACACACTTAAACACACTGAGGCTGTGTTAGGGTCCAGGGTCACTGGAACTGGGAAACACATGGACATGCCAGAGAGACAGAGAAAGACAAAAAAGAAAGTTATAGACATTCAGGAAGAGAGTGAAACAAACAATGTGTAAACTTTGAAAGAATACATTCTTAGGCTGTGATCAGATAGGATGTTTCTCGTGCTCAACTGTGAAGCACAGCTGTGACCGTCACTAGGCGCAAGGAACACAGCATCCTTCTTGTTGCTATGCAAAACAAAGTTTCACAACAACTTGATAAGCGTCAGCTAGCTAACTTGAAGTAACAATAAGGACAATCTCGGAACCCATCGTCTATCGGTCTGATGACGATTAGACTCTGGGGGTGACGGCCAATATTTTGGAGTTTCCGGTGTAGCCAGCGGACATCTGGGCCAAGACTTCCTCTTCCATGCGCCGGTCATTGTTTACAGTCCGATTAGCAACTTGAGACACGAGAATGGAGTTTGAGTTGAGAGACGACGTCTCATATGCAGATATCTGTTTATAGAGATTAGCCGAAATGTTGTCTGGACCTAAAACAGCTACAAAAAGTATCGATGTTTGTGTATTGTATGGAGAAACGTTCGACTCTCGCATCTCAAGTTGCTAATCGGACTGTAAAGGATGACCGGAGCACAGAAGAGGAAGTATTGGCCCGGATGTCCGCTGGCTACACCGGAAACCCCAAAATATCGAGTCTAATCGTCGTCAGACCGATAAACGATGGGTTCCGAGATTGCAATAAGGATAACTTTGAAAATAAAACTGGACTAGAAAAGGTTAGCAACTGCTCTGCTTGCTCTTGAAGAAGAGAATGAGGATCTCATTCTGAAAATAAGGATGATGTCTTCCTATGGAGAACGGAGCACCGACAGTTCTCTCATCTCATCCAAGAGCTCTGCCTGGATAGAACCCGTGTCAAGAGCTATTTTCACACTGACATCATGTGCGGCGCAGTTAAAGTTCACGTTCATCTTGGAGTTCCCCAGCGGCGCACTCTATAACACACCGTGTCCAAAATGCCAGGTACATAGTTTGGACAAGACGCACCTCTGTCGTGCCCAAACAACTGAAAATTACTGAGGCGCAGGCACATTCAAAAAAACGTCCATGTGATGATTGGCCCTCATGCTGCTCTGGGCCAATCAGTAACAAATATGTCATCTAGTTTTGACCTGTAATTGTATCGGAGTGGAGGTATCTGTGATATCACACATGACACATGGACGGACAAATGAACGAACTAACAGACGAATGAATGAACAAACGGAGACCGATCCATAGTCCGTATCAATTTCATCATGGAGAACCATTATAAATTAAAGTATATATGCATTTAATTAGTAGTCATGTAGTTATGGGTATATTATGGGTATCTACCTCAAATTGTCTCACAGTGCTGTATGTGTTAACTCACAGTACTGGATGATGTTCTGCATCTTGTCCCAGACACGGTGCTGCAGACAGCCCTGGTGTTTGGCCACATCAAGCAGAGCTCCTGACTCTTCTTCAGGCTCCTCTATTTTGCATTGAGCCCTGAGAGACACCAGAATTAACTAAGGCCAACTAAGCTAACTCTAAGGCGTACTCTCTCACCTAACCATCACAATCCTTCCTCTGCCCGTGCTCTAAACAGCCCTGGGAATCAACACAAAGCTAACTAATGGTAACTAGGGTTTGACTGCTATTTTTGAAGGCCAATGCTGATATTTTTGGAGTGAAGCTGTTGATAGCCAATATTCATTATCCTTAAATTTGACCATTTACATCATAAAAAATTACACAGGCTCAGTGTTTCCCCCAAATGTTATTCTTGTCAGGCTGGAAAAGCCTCTGAAACAGTATTTAGACCATCATGAGTCACTTAAATGCTCCATTGCAACCCAAACAAATGAACTTCTTTGAGGTGGGTGATAACTTAAGATCCATTCATGTGCCAATTTCAGGGGCTCATTCAAAACAGCTGTTTTTAGTCAAAGGCCAATATCGGCCCAGTACATCGACAGACCGATAAAACTGTCTAAACCTAATTGTAGTTGACAATAATGAATATTTTCAATGTATTTCTACATTGTGCAGCTGATGAATATGTATCTGTTATGAAATGAGATGTTTTACAAGAGGCTAAAAAATAGGAACTCACCTTTCAGAGGCCCTCTTGTAGTTCTGTGGGGAGAAAGGAGAGACATGAACTACAAGTAGGGAATCTAAACCTGTGTAGCTGCTCTCTGCCAGCTGTAAAAATCACCATCACCACCTAGATACGATCATAATAATTTAGATTGTGTGGGGCTACTGGCTAGTATGGCGTGTTAGACAGTTCTATTTTTACTGAGCTACCTAAAATACATTGCAATACAAAATGAACAGGTTTTGATGGGCCAACGACCAACTGGACTACCACAGGTTTTACAGTGAGCCAATGTAGATGTAGCTAAACCTTTTTCATTCATAGCGTAGCGTGCATCATATAAATTCTGGCATATTTTTTGAGTCATCAAACCTAGCCAATGCTTTTAATTCGTTCATTAATACGATTCTTGTGTCCAGTAGGCTGATTATTTCATGTTTTTTCACAATTAAAAAAAAAACCCTACACTGATGAATAAGAAGGAATTTTCTGACCATTAGAGGGCGACGCAAACCGCAACACATTTGTAAATAGCACACAGCAAAGCCACTGCACTATGGAGGCCTTCCAAGGACATACATTGCAGAGCAGCATGCATAACTGGTAACTGGTCTCGCTTTGACAGATTGTTCTCCCACTGAAGGTTACCCACAATGACAAGTGAAGAGGTAGGTACCAAGTTTACTAGTTTAACAAGTTTCCTCGCTCGCTTCATTGACTCCACCATTACGAGAAAACTTTTCAGGAATGGGAGAGGGTGAGACCCTTTCAAACAGCAAGCTAATTTAAAAACCAAGCTAGTTTAAAAAAAATGAACAGCTATACGGAATGGCCTGGGAGGAGCTTCGTTCTGGAGCAGAATTTGACAACAAGCTTAGAAAAGAGGTGAAAACCACAGCACAGCTGGCCCGCGTGTGTGGATATTGGTTTATATCATTATGTCTTAATGAAATCTCTGCATTAGTTTCAGGATTGGTTATAAAATGTGATATCGCTTATTGCAGGTACACATTTGCCAGCCGGTTAAAAGGGTCTCAGGCTTGAAAATGTAATAAGTGGAGTTCTGATGAATTTCTATGTTCACTTATTTTGTTCCTCTGATTTGCCCCTCTATAGGCATTACTGCTTGGTTGCATCATGGATGCATTAAATTCGGGCTGCATACAGACTGTTCCTGGGATGTGTCCGCCATGGTAAAAGTCTGGGGAAAAGAAATCACCTTATACTTCCTGTCTGTGTCTGTGTGATGAAAGATTCCCCTCTCATGATGGACAGCATCGTGGCCATGTGTAGGTGGAGGAGGCACAGTGGCTTATGGTTTCATTGGACACTGTTTTCAATGTGAAATACCATAATCTATACAGATGGATGCAGAGTGCACATTGCCTGTCCACAGCCAAGCTGCCATGTAATCTGTCAATAACTGTGATGTTTGTAAGAATAAACTTCTGGACAGTTTTAATGAGTGAAAGAAAAATAAAGCATTACATAAATCTTGTGCAGTGTACATTCTGTTAAAATTAACTTCCACCTTTCTAAGGTCTTTACACTGGACAAGGCTCAGATTATAGTACTGTAGCAAATCTAATCAGCAGGGCAAATACCAGGCAGACAGCATTACTGGAATGAAAAATTACACCTATTTACACATTAATTGGTGCTAATGAAATGACAATATATCAGACAACGAAAAAGTAGCACAGCGTTGTGTGCTTTATAAGATGATTCAAAGGAAAGTATGAGGTTAATGCTGTATTCTTTTGATGTTGAAAGAAAACAAGGGGAGGGAAGCAAAATTCATACATGCACATCTTGAAAAAGGTAATCTTGTGTTGCTTGGTGGCTTGCAATGTTGGGTGGCAGACATGTTTTTTGGTTCCTTCTTCTCTATTATCTTTGCACAGGTATGGCAAAACTTGAAGAGATCCATCCAGGACTGTGTGGTGATGGAATCTGACTCTGTACCCGTCTCTGTACTCAGTGTCGATGTGTCATCTGGATAGCTTTCATCTAAGGGGTCATAGCAGTGATGCCGTGGTATTTTTAGAACTGGAGGAGCCCCCCAACGCCTCTCTGCAGAGGTCTGCTCATAGCCAAGTCAGAACTCCAGTACCGCAGAGGTCTGTGTTGTTTGATTAACGTCAGAGCAGATACATGTGGAGCAGATATGAATGCGTGAACGCAGTGGAGTTATAATTAGAGTCATGTGGCTGAAGCAATACTTGTATTCAGCCGAGCTGCATGAGATGGGCAGAGTACAGTTAATAAGGAGTTTAAGTCCAGGTGGAACTTTTTTTCTCCACTATGAGTGAAGTCTAAACCACAATTTGGAACTAAAAAGTGAGAGAGTTGTAGTCCAAGCTGTAACCAGGAAGCAGGAGCATGTGCTGTAATTTATGGGAATAGCTCTGGTTTACCACCTTGTTGATTTCTGATTTTAACAATAGTATTTTAATGAATAACTGTGCAATGTATTTATTTATTTGTTCATTTTGTATCCCGAACAATACAGAGCAATGTTTCTCAACCCCCCCTCAAGGACCCCCTGTCCTGCAACTTCTAACTCCAACTCTGCTCTTGCACACCTGATTCGATAAAGGTGTCATGAGAATGTGTGGCCCAATGTAGAGAGTAGAGTTGGATTTTGTATTTCCCTGCAGCCTGGATAGATGGAATGTTGGGTAGCTGTGGCTTCAAAGCCAGTGGCTATGCAAGAATTAAATAGGCAGTGTACATTCCATCACAGTCCCTGCTATATTTTGTTTTCATGTTCATAAGTCTAGTTTGTGTTGCCTATGTGTGATTTTAACATGTTTAATTCCAACAAGTTGCCACTATAGCCTTTAGTAGGACTCTGTTAGATAAAAAATGTTAAATCATGAAATATTGAGTTGTTGGGGAATATTGAAATGGTTGTTTAATTCATAGTATTCCCATGATGTCACATACATTTCCTACCAATATGGCCCTTTACAATACACACAGCTCATTGGCTGTGTTTGTCATTTGATTGTAATCACCTGTTATTTTCCTACCAAGATGGCCGTGTGGTGATGTAACAGAATACTATCAATAGCCTACTGTACACAAAGCCTATTCGTTGCTGTTGGATTGCAGTTTGTTGTTTGTTTACAAAACACATTTGCAGTTTGCAGTAATGTCCTTTTTTTTATTTGGCTTTGAATCTTTTATTTTCAAGACTTTTCAAGTAATGTTACTTGTAATGTCAAGTAATGTCACATTTAACTCAGGTTGGTTTGCAAAATGACATACAAGAACCTTTTACTACTGTTCTAGTTCACTATTAATGTTATGAGAAAAAATAAGCCAAAAATTGTTTTAATAAAGATATTTTAAATTGACAACATTGTCTCCAATCTCATTTGATATAGAAATAGTTTATTTGTATTTTATCCACACTCAAATATGAATAATTCAGTGGCTCAGTTTGCCCCCAAGCAAGAACCACTTTTTTTTTAAGATGTTGTATTTTCATTCTTCTTTCATTTAGCTGCATTCTTGCCAGTTAATTTGAAAATCAACATCCTGAAATATGGGTGGAAGCATTTGTTTTAGTCTTAATTTTTCCTTGCCAAGATAACATTTTGAGTAGAAACTGGCTCATCTTACCCCGCTCTCCCCTACTCTGGGAACCGAGGACCAGGATCGAAAACCACGGAGTTTCATAGTTAAAGCTACAATCCAAGATTTGCGCTTGCGTGCATGCTCAGAATGTAGTTTGTTTTTAGCAAAAGCTAACCTTGCTTGCTAGCTAGAATGCTGATGCTAACGAGCCTGGTAATAAAAACAAAATTCCACTTACTAGTATAGCAAGACTGTAGCTAGCTCTTTGTCGGTGGAAAACCCTTTAGAGTTTTTAGTGCTCTCCATTTGAGGAATGTTGAGCCAGTATTGATCCAGTGCCAGCAATAGCTAGTCATGCACAAGTTTCTTTTCCGTGCGCCATTTCTTTTAGGTGGAGGATTAGTAAATGTAGAATCTGTCTCAGGTTACACATCACTACTGCTAACGTTATATCTTTTTAGATGGTCAGTTATAGAGCTGCAACGATTAATCGAGTAGTTGTCAACTATTAAATTAATCACCAACTATTTTGATAATCGATTAATTGGTTTGAGTGTTTTTTTAAGAAAAATAAGTCAAAATTCTCTGATTCCAGCTTCTTAAATGTGAATATTTTCTGGTTTCTTTCCTCCTCTATGACAGTAAACTGAATATCTTTGGGTTGTGGACAAAACAAGACATTTGAGGACGTCATCTTGGGCTTTGGGAAACACTGATCCACATTTTTCACCATTTTCTGACATTTTATAGACCAAACAACTAATCAATCAATCGCAAATTGTAGCTTTAAGGAGTTACCTTTAGGAAGAGGAAGTCCTCTAACCCCATGGCCTCTTTTGTCTCTCTGACAGTGCTCGTCAGCACTCTGATGTCATCACTGATCCTGTCGATCTTCTCTTTCATCCTCTGACTTTTCTCTTCCTCTTCCTGTTTCAGCAATGACATCAGAGCTGCCTCCTCGTCGCGCAGGTATTGGTGCATCTTCTCAAAGTCCTCCTTCATCACCTGGGACGTGTGTTCTGATTGGCTCTGAGCACAGGTGTATGAGGCTTTGTGTTAGGAGTTGCCTTCTCTCTGCACTTGACACATTTTAAAACTGCACTAGGCAATTTCGCACAGTGAAGACTTCCTGCCAGTGACCATACTGACACCAGAATTTGATTTGGGCAAATAGGGTGAATCTATGGCGTCTCAATAAGGAAAGATGGATGCTCTACTCGGTTGCAGCCCAAGTCATTTCAGCTAATGAGTGTTTTTTTGCATACCATCCTCAGGTGGGGTTTTTGAAGGCCAACATAATGCTGTTATTGGTGGATTTAAGCTGCCAATAGCTGATATTTTGTGCTAATATTCAATTTCTTTAAATTTGACCGTTTTCATGCAAAAAAAAGTCTGCTCCTTAAGGCAGGTTTGTTACGTGCCTTACAATGCAGGTTTTACAGACCGTCACACCACACTAGAATGATTTTTCTGGTCAAACATATAATTAAAATAATGGCAATTCACTAGTTGTGGTCAGGGTGACTGACTGGCCAATAATCCAATTTTTAATAAAAGGCCAATATTGGCAAGCGCTGAATTGCTCTAACCTTACTACAGGGTCCAAAAAGTCTGGAATCAGAAGGATAATGTAACACATTTTTTCTTGTTACACTTGTTTTGCCTTCCCACACTAGTTGTCAGGATGGCCAAGTTAGTCTGCAAATACAGCTGTGGGTTTGAATCCCACTGAGACCTTGTAGGTGTGATCAACCTGATAAAAGTAACTGTATACTGCATACCTTGATATGAGCTGCTGTGTCCTGCCAGGTTTCTCTGATGGAGGTCAAAGTGTCTAACTGGTCCTGGAGAGTTCTCACGGCAGATCGCAGCTCTCTCTATAGACAGAATATCAGGGCAAATAACAGATACACGATATTACACCTATTACACCACCATATATTATGACAAAAGCACAATGATGCACATTGCGGACACATGAAACATATGATGCAGGCAGCCCTTGGGCCAATCAATAACAGGACGCATCATCCCTACAAGTTTAGTCAAAATTGGACGAGTGGTGTAGCAGTTATGGCCTTTCAGTTTGAAGTTTTTACCTGTATTTATGGCGGCCCCATCAGGCCAATTGGTGTAATTTACAAGGAGGTGATAGGTGATATGTTTGTAGGAAGTTTAAAGGATAGGTTTGTCGTGGTTGGACCTACAGTATATATTGTATAATTTGTCTCTGACATACCTGTAATACTTGGACCCACAGAAAATATTGGCTCCCGAGTCAGCTGTCGGTTGAAATGAAAAGCTCCCGTTGCTAGCCTCTTGCTGCTAATTAGTGGCCCAAACAGGGTATGCCAAAATATCTAAAAAAAAAAAAAGCAGGTTCCACAGGGGAGTTGAGAGTAAAAGGAAAAGTTGCAAAGTACATTAAAATTAGTTCATGGTGATGATTTCATGACACATGCACATGATGCCAGGTAGAGTTTGGGAGAAGACTCTCCAATGACTGAACATGGTGCAGTGATCCTGCTTTCCAGGCTGTGAAAAAAAGCTGTTGATTGGTCACCATCGTTTTCACATGACTGGCTTTTATGGAGTTATTCTGACATACCGCCTTTGGACTTGTTAGCAGCAAGAGGCCTAGCTGGAGCTTGCTGTTTCAAATGACAGCTGACTCGCAAGTCAATACTGTCTGCGGGTCCAAGTATTCCAAGTATGTGAGAGACAAATTATATATAGGACCAAAATTGACAAACTTATACTGTAATGTAAATTGAACTTACAGTGTAGGCGTAAAAACGTTGCCCTTTAACTGTAGTAAGCCCCATCAGGCCAATCGGTGTAATTTTGTAATCACCAGATCACTGCGAAAATGCGAAATTCCATCACCCAAGTTTCATAAAAATCAGACTAGTGGTATATATTATTATATTATATATTATTCAAAAAAGTGAAAAATAGTAAAAAAATTACAGCACGCATTTCAGCCCATCATCAGCCAATCCTATTTCTTATCTGTGTATTTAAGAAACACCTTTGTACGTGATATGATCTTTGCACTGATGGGCTCAAACGTCCCCAATGTTTTGCACTTGCAGCCGTGGGCATCAAGAGGCACATTCAGGTCAGTCAGTCAGTCAGTCAGTCAGTCAGTCACCAACGCTTCGTGAGATGGCCTCTAGGAGGGCGTCTCTGGCTGCCAAAATTCACCTATAGGTTAAATGCCACACTAACACCCACACACTGAGTCCCACTCGTCGTTAATTTATGAATGTCCATATCTTCTGCTGCCCTACAAACTTTAACAGTAGGTAACTTTTTTACTTTGTGGTATTTAACCAATAACCATGTCGGGGTAGCAATTTGTCAATGCACCACATTGAATTGAAATGAATTGAACAGGCGCCATGGGCCTGTACAGGATCTGTGCTTGTTTAAGAACTGTTTTTGCTATCTCAGCTCCCTGATTTCCTTTTTTGAGGCTTTATATGCTGTAGCAAATCAGTTTGCAGGTTCCTCTATTGTCTAATGTCATTTGTTTACATTATATATACATTGATATCTATTACACTTTTTTACTTATTTCATACTTAATATATTTCTTTTCTCTTTTTGGTATATTTTCATTTTTTATTAATATCAGTATGTAGTTCTATTGCTGTTACTTTGCAGACCCTCATAATACTGTAATTCTATTTTTTTCAATACATTCATTCATGCATTTCTACTTACTGATATATCAGCAAACCAATATATTGGTCCTACCCTGTGTTTAATACTCTCCTTTACTCTATTCTTATTTATATTCTACTTTTCCTTTGCTTTATCCTATTACTATTTTGCTGCTGCAACAAGCCAATTTACCCACGGTGATCATCAAAATATCATCTGATCTTAACATACAACAGACTCTGTTCCAGTTATCTAATTCTATAACACCAGAGGCCAACATCATACTGATACTCTAAATATTCATTTATATGGGTCAAGATCAACGCAGTTACTGTAATAGCGTTCTTTCCTCCCTCCCTCCCCTTTGCATCTGACCTTCCAGTCCAGGACAGCCTCCTGTATGGAGCAGCACTGGTGGTCGTCATGCTGGTCTCTCTGACACTCCTGGCAGACCGGTTCTTCCTCCTCCAAGCAGAACAGACTGAGCAGCTCACCATGCTGCGGACAGAGGTCTCGTTCCCTGTCCGGATCCCCATCGCCATCCCCATCCCCGTCCCCATCCCCGTCCCCATCCCCAGCTTTCACCTCATCCTCTCTCCCCCCGACCCGCTCTCCAGCTCCGGACGTAACCCCGGGCCTCCTGGGCTGGCCCTGAAAGAGGGCGTCCAGCAGAGTCTGGAGAACAGAGTCCATCAGCTGTGATCCATAGCAGACGGTGCAGCCGTCCTGGCCCACCTCCCCCTGGCTCAGCTGGATGCATGCCGGACACAGCTTGTGGCCGCAGGGCAAAACCAGGACGCCCACCGACTGGCAGCCCGGACACTCATCCTCTTCTTCGGGTTGGTGGCTTGGCGATCCGGACTCTACACTTTGACGGCCTGGATGCTGTTGCTCCTCTACAGAATCAGAGCCTGGGCAATCCTCTGTAGACTGGCAGCTTAGAAGTACAGCCTCTCCACTTGGTTCTTCGTCTCGGTCCCCCGGTCCCCCTTTCTCCCCATCATCAGCCTGGTTGGCCCTGTCTGCCATTGTCAGATCAGCAGATGACTGGATAATTTTAGCACGATGTAATTCTGTCCCAGTTTACCGCTGTGCGGATTCTTTCCGGTATCCGTTCCTGACTCTCTGGTCCAGGTACATGCCAGTGTCCGAGTTACTCTTCAGTCCAAACAGATTCTGATCTTTGCAGTAGTTTGCAAAACCACTTGTGCTCAACTGTAACTACAAACTCCTCCCACTCTGCTCCTCTTCTCTCCTGCCTTCCCTTCCTCCTCCACTCCAATAAATACAGGGAAAGTTCTATGTCTTGGTATGAAGATATATGTGCGTCTGTATGGATATATTGTTAATCAAATAATAAAAATAATAGTAATGATGTGTCATTGTTGCAGTAAGTCATTATAATTAACAATGTATTATATTTCTAACACACTTCATTAAAAATGCCAGTGTTACAGAAAAAAAACAAGATTAAAACACAACATCAAAGCACATGTCTATGCCTGTAGTGTTTAAACACAAATCTATTTTTAGCATTGTTGAAATCCACCACAATAATGCAAGTCTGCCAGTAAATACATATTTCATCCCTCCAGTTTTGCATGCTGTGTGAGCCATCTGCTGGTCATACACTTTTTGCATTTGTGAAATCATTGATACGGATACAAAGGAGTATCAAAACTGCTTGTCAGAAGAAGTGGGATTCGGACCCACGCCTCAGTTTAGAGACCGGAAATCCTGGTGTGGAGGGGAAGCAAGTGCAAGAAGAAGAAAATATACGGTGTGAACTTTGTGATTCCAAATTTTTCTGACACCCTGTATAAAACCCCCTTTTTTTACTGCTTGGGGCTGTTATTTTATTTTTATTTTTGCACAGTGATAAAAGATAAAAATCAAAGTTAGAAAATATGATAAAAGCGCAAAAACAAGAACAGCAACTTACTTGATTTTGCCGGTGAGAAAACAAAAATCAAGATTATGCACAAAGAAACAACTGGCTTGCATACCAGAGTGTAAATGACAACAGAACACAATGTGGTGGAAAACAGTAGGACAAGAAAAAGATCCATAAAATGACATGGGAAATAAAAATAAAATGGTATAACAGCTTATCAAGAGTGAAGCAAGTGGAGTTCAGAATCTGTACAAAATGGCAGCTCTAGAAAGAAGCCAGATATCCACGAGAATAGGAAAGATACACTGACTGAATACTTTTAATGTGGACAAGACACTGATGGCTTTATTTTATAAATCCTTTATTGAATCTATTTTAACCTTTTGTTTAATTTCTTTGTATGGGAACCTTACAGTGCAAAACAAAAATCGTGGCCAGCTCTGACCACCCACTCTTGGAGGAATTCGTTCTTCTCCCCTCTGGGCGGAGATACAGGTCCCCCAGGGTAAAAAGCAATAGGTTTAAATTTTCCTTTGCTCCAAGTGCAATAAATACGCTTAATTTGCACTAAACCTTGACTGCACTGCTCAGCAGCACTTTATTATGGCTACCGTTCCTATGGTTTGATACTTTTAATGAACAGATACATTTTTGGTTGTTTGCTGTAACTGTTGTGATTAATGTCCCATGTCCTCTTGTATGTTGTGTTTGTGTTTTTGCCCTCTACTGCAAATCAAATTTCCCCTCGAGGGACAATAAAGATCTGAACTGAACGCCACCAAACAACAAAATGGGCAGAGAAAAGCAAGGTACATCACTAATCACTGTTTTTTTTTTTTTTTTAACAGTGTTCAAGTGCTTAAAGGTGGATTTTTCCTTTCAAATTGTCTAGTGTGACCGAGTGTTTAAGGTAAATCATATTAGAGTGCACTACTACTGCTGCATTTTTACTCCATCCCCAAGCGGAATTACTTAGGAAATTCAAATTTTCCCATTTTCAATCATCAAAAGTATTGTTTTCATAGGCAGTCCAATGAGAAACAATTTTATTGCATAATATTCAGTTCATCTTCACATTAAAGGATATGGCTAGTGTTTTTAAAATACATTTATTATTGTCAACAAATCTTATGAAAATAACAAAATCAACAACGCGTTTGCTTTACTCCTGTCACTTTCTGACTTCCCACGTTCCGTTTTTAGCCGTCAACCCGGAAGTCATTGGCTCCAACTGTAAGCTAAAAACCTTGAAATCCAGCTCACAAAGACATAGTTTCCATTTTAAAAATCACTAACTGTTACCATGAAAAGTCAGGCTGTTGTAGTTATTACCAAATCAAATTCAAATGGGAACAAATTCTTCATTACACCGGAGACTATTTTCTGTGCTACAGAACTACTTTCCTGAGATCACAAAGTGTTTACAGCCGGCTTATTAAGTTGTTTGAGGAAAAAGTGGTCCGGCCCGGTGCATCATGATGATGAAATATGCTGCAGAGCAGCAGCATGGCTCTGTGACGGGTTTTTAATCATTTTTTTAATACAATGGAGTTCTATGGCTGCTGGGACATGGCTGCATTGGGCACCGGCTACATGGACAAGACTTGTTGGCAAAAATCGGGGTGCAGTGGCAGCTGCACCACTTACATAGGACAGGTGCATGATGGGGAGTTTGTCAGAATACAGAGAGAAAAATGTGTCGTGGCCCTCATAATGTGTGATGTGATACTGATGAAGTGTCATTACAAATCATATGGTAAAGTTGGGAAAAGTGACTCCTTAAAAACTCTTTAAAATGACTTTAGGCCTAAAAGTTTGGACAGAGACCTATCAAAAAATAATCTAGGGATTATCCTGTCTCCTTGCAGATTAGAGGCCATGTTTTGTTCTGGAGTGGCTCAACTAATTTGTTTTTTTAATAAACACCATTAGTTAAAATTAGCCTGGGACAAGTCTAGGGGTACTTTAAATAATTTCTGCAAAATGTTTGCTTTTGATCTGGACTGCACTTGATTCCCGTCTGTGAAATGGGTCTAATAGGTTTGTTGCAAGTTTGTTGCAGTTTGTTCTACAAATTGGTCATTCAAAGAACAATTTGAAATGATCACTGGCTGACAGCAGATGACTGGTCGTACTGAGCAACTCCCTGTGTGAATGTGAATATAAATGTAGGAGTGTGAAACAGGGGTTGCTAGGAAATGCTCAGAAAAATTGTAGGGAGGTTAGAGTTTTTTGCCTATTAAAAAAAAAAGACATAAGCATCCTGTAATGTGTGAGATAACATGGGTTTATTCTATAGGGTCATGAAGGTTTCCCTCCTCCAACTCATTAGAGAAAACCCAACCTGAGATACAGAGAACTAGGACTTGCTGATGAAAACAACCTCTTTGTTTCCTCTAATTCATTTTACCAAACAACTAAAAGTCACTCTTTAAAACTTGCTCAGCTTAATAGCCACATTACTTAATCAGTCTACAATGCAGACTGATTTAACAGAAAAATATCACTGTTCTGCATGTCTCTCACAGTTATGCAAAGTAGAACTCTTCAAGCAACAGCCCAAACAGAGCTTTACCGGAACATCTACGTCTGTCTGATTTGAAAAATTTCAACTTCTATCTTAACTTCTTCTTAAATATTGCACACCATCTCCATGAAACAATATAAATATAATGTAAGCATCTATGTTTTTGTTTGTGACCCCCTTCCCACCTGGCATTAACACGCATCCTGGGTGATATTCAAATAGGGGAAAAAAAACACATAAATGTACCCAAGACACACTGAAGAACTGATCATCCAAACCACCTCTGGAGGTCTCTGGACACATTTGGCCATATTAACAACAAAGTCTGAATGCAGTGGAGGAACTAAATGCAGTAAATGCAGGAACTAAATCTTAGTGTACAGAAACAAGGAAACACAAATCAAACAGGTGTCAGGCAGCTTGGACAGTAACATACTTGTCAAAAATGGATCGTCAGGACACTGGTGGATGGGGAACAAGCGAGATGAGAT
Organism: Centroberyx affinis; assembly: GCF_046629955.1. Lineage (NCBI taxonomy): Eukaryota > Metazoa > Chordata > Actinopteri > Beryciformes > Berycidae > Centroberyx > Centroberyx affinis. The sequence goes on from NW_027282754.1 coordinate 65,995, forward strand.
GTTTACTGCCAAAGGCCCGGTACATGGTCTGCACAAGCAATGCAAAGAACACCACAAAGGGCAATGCAAGGGGTATTTCTCGCATTCTGACATGGCAAAAAGAGTAGTCCGAATTTTGTAACCTGACTAATGCATGTTCCAATGTCATGTGTTTCAAATAGACGCGCTAAATGAACAACCACACACATCCAGAAACATTGGAAATGCCTCTCTTCATGCAAGTTCCACATGGGCAAAACGAGAGATTAAAATTCCCCTTTACATTCACAACCTATTTAAAGGACGTATGTATATTGCATCTTCTTTTCAGCGTTGTCTTTTAGCAGTGATTGATAATGGATAAAAGTATACATAACTCTACAGTAGGCATTTTTTAAATACCCCACTCAGTGGGACTGGCTCCAGGTTAGTGGCTTTGCTGCCCCCATGTGGATAAGCGGTGTATAACCTCAGACTGGTTTGGTTTGCCTGTACTATGAGCTGGTTTATGTGCCTGCCTTGTGTTAACTATAAACCAGGCTTAAGTATTAAGTGTTTTGACAAGGTGAAGAGAGGTACGATTTCAATGTGTAGAGGCATTTTAATGTCGGGTGCAAATGTAACCTGGCAAAATCATATCTAGAAATGCATGTTGAAGCCAGGTGTTCAGGAGGATTTTATGTCTCTAGAGTCACTTCACGTCTTCCTCCTCTTCTGGCCTCCGCCCTCTCCGTCCGATGACCCGTCGTGATACTCCTCTGTCCGGCTCGCATCCGTCCAGCTGCGAGGAGGGAGTGTTTCCGGGAAGCTCTGCCCGGGCCCCAGCACCTGTCTGACAGTCACGTTCACCCTGGAGCTCTCCATGTACCTGGAGCACACCGTCCAGTCCTCCTCGGACACCGGCCCCACTCTCTCCTCCTCCTGGGCGTGCGTCTCTAGAGCCGGGCGGCAGGGGTTTTCCCGGGGCGCCGGCAGGACGCGCGGCACGGCGTGGTAGAGGAGGCGGCTGGGGCCCGACATCACCATCACGTCCCCGCTGTGCATGTACATGGCGGTGGCGGGGTCCTCTCTCCGGGTGCCGCCGAGGAGGAAGATGGCCGACTGCCCGAAACTAGCGGTCAAAGCAAGACGCGTTCGTTACATTCGTTTTCAGCGGTTAAGGAAAAAGAACAATTCTACAATGCTTTTATTTTATGTAATGATTTTTATGTAAAAATCCAACCTTATCTATAATTAATCAAAATTTTATCGAAATCGCAATATGGCCTACTGCAATTTTCACATCACAGGAGCCGCAATATTTGTTAAAGGTGAAATGTGTCAAAATACCATTTTAAATGAAATATTGTGGTGCTGCAGAGATGTCCTGGCCTACACATCATATTCTACAGACTTAAGAAAACATCTTTGTTTGGTACAGATCCCCGCAAAAATCACACCATCATCATTTGAATACGTTTTTCAATGAAAATGAGAATAATGATGTAAAAATTATCATTCCCTCTAATATCGCAAATCATATCGAAATTGCAATATCAGTCAAAATAATCGCAATTAGATATTTTTTCAAAATCGTTCAGTCCTAATGTTGGTCTTGTTCACAGTTATTGATTGGAGTGTCCTATACCATAATGACAACATATTAATTTCCTAAAGTGATTAGTATTTTCCTTTTCACACCCAACTGATAATTTGTTTTTGACACATTATGTGATTGGAATTGTGTCTTATCAATATAACATACACAACACACAACAAAAACGTATGAAAATGATTATGGTGTGATTTTTGCGGGGATCTGTACCAAACAAAGATGTTTTCTTAAGTCTGTAGAATATGATGTGTAGGCCAGGACATCTCTGCAGCACCACAATATTTCATTTAAAATGCTATTTTGACACACATTTTGCGGTTAACAAATATTGCGCCTCCTGTGATTTGAAAATTGCAGTAGGCCATATTGCGATTTCGATAAAATTTTGATTAATTGTTCAGCCCTAACCAACATCTCTCTCCCAGAGAAATAAACCATTTGTAGAAGTGTTATTCATGTTAACTGTACACATCAAATATTAATTACAGTGTCCTATACTACCTACATAACATATTAGGTTAGACAGATCGGGACAATGTTGGCCTTTTATTAAAAATCTGATACGGTCCAGTATAGCCCACCTCTGATATGATGGAGGTTCCCTCTCTGACCACAGCTAGTCAATATGTTTTTATTATCATGTCACACTGAATATCAACACAAAACATCAATCCAAAAATAAGTGCATCGGCCTCAAAAACACACATCTGTCTAACCCTGTATCATATTAGAATTCTTTCCTCTCAGCGGTTTTGGCTTCAGGACTGTTCCCCTCCTCTCACCTGAACGACAGCAGCGGCCGCGTGTGATCCAGCTCGGACTCGTCCACGTGGATTCCCAGTGAGGAGTCGGAGCGGTAGTAATTTAGGATTCCCGCCTCCGCGTCGAAGCCCGGGAACCCGCAGGCGGCTGCTATGTGGCAGGACAACGCGTGCAGCTCGCTCGGGAAAGGCGTGTGGTGATTTGCCGAGTACGTCTATGAACGGGAACAACATTAAACAAATAGAATGAAGGAAGAGAATGAAGAATAGAATGAAGGAAGAGACAGAGGCCTTTTCCTTCAAATGCAATGGAAATGATTTATCCATCTCTGCTGAATGCAATGTGTCGCCATACAGACACTCAGTCCCACCTCCTCTCATTCCTGTAGTGTTTGGGAAAGTACAATGCACATAATGTGCATCTTTAAAATTAATTTAGTCTCATATTCACTCTAAATATCATTGATAAATAATTGATAAAATAAAATACAAAACATATTATTATTATCATCATCGTTCTCGTCGTCATCATCATCATCGTCATCATCATGGTGGAACCTAAAACCTTTCCCCTAGAGCAGTGATTCTCAACCTTTTTCATATCAAAGACCCCTAATGTAGTCCACATTAGGGCCACGGACCCCCATTTGATGAGATTTTGTCTCTTGAATTCTTTATTGTTAGATATGATTTTGTCCAGAATTCCATGACTATCTGTATTGTAGGTAGAGAGATAACAGAGGAACTATGATCCAAATAGTCATTCTTCTACATTCTCTAATTGTGTTAACTTCTTGTAAATTAAATAATGGTGAAGTTTAACAATTCATCAACTTGCTGGGGACCCCCTGGAACCTTCTCAAGGACCCTTGGTGGTCCCCGGACCCCACGTTGAGAACCGTTGCCCTAGAGGATCAATGAAGTGCAATCTTATCTTATCTTATTATGGATTTCAATGGAGAGCTTTAGTGTCCCTGTTCTAAATGCTGTTTCAAAGGTTTTTTCACCCATTGATGAGATTTTGTCTCTCAGACCCAACTCCAATTCCAACTCCAATTCTATGACTGTCTGTATTGTAGGTAGAGAGATAACAGAGAAACTATGATCAAAACAGTCGTTCTTCTACATTCTCTAATGGTGTTAACTTCTTGTAAATGAACAACAATAATTGATCAGTTTGCTGGGGACTCCCTCAAGGACCTCTGGTGGTCCCCGGACCCCACGTTGAGAACCACTGCCTTAGACCACCGAGTCACCAAGACATCCCAGTAAAATGTATTTTGTGTGCATAGAAATGTATTTACCATTATAAATACTGGTATTGTGCATTGACTTGCCTGGCAGCATCCTATTAGACAACGAGGTGGGGTGTTTACCTTGGTGTTCCAGTTATAATGATAGCCCAGGGTGACCCAGCGAAGCCGCTCCAGCAGTGTCTTGGGTTCCCTCTTACCGGAAGGAGGTAACCTGTAGGGATCCAAACAGAGAGGGCAGTTAGAGAGATGCCGGTGGTAACAGGTTCAAATTCCCAGGGCAGCTGGGAAAACTGGGGTGGAAGAAGTGACGCTTTCCCCAACCTCAATAACAAATCGTGAATTTATTCTCCAGCCGTGGCCAACAGTGCAAGACTTGGGGAAAGTTGACTGACACCTGTGAGCTGTCCAGTACACAGAGTAAATTCTTAATGAGAGCTAGAGAAAGAGAGCATGAATAGAACACCCTGTGATCCAGCTGACTGTTGTATTAATGCTCATACTGCGAATATTTCACTAAAATACAGTACAGGCCAAAAGTTTGGACACACCTTCTCATTCAATGCGTTTTCTTTATTTTCATGACTATTTACATTGTAGATTCTCACTGAAGGCATCAAAACTATGAATGAACACATGTGGAGTTATGTACTTAACAAAAAAAGGTGAAATAACTGAAAACATGTTTTATATTCTAGTTTCTTCAAAATAGCCACCCTTTGCTCTGATTACTGCTTTGCACACTCTTGGCATTCTCTCGATGAGCTTCAAGAGGTAGTCACCTGAAATGGTTTCCACTTCACAGGTGTGCCTTATCAGGATTAATTAGTGGAATTTCTTGCTTTATCAATGGGGTTGGGACCATCAGTTGTGTTGTGCAGAAGTGAGGTTAATACACAGCCGACAGCCCTATTGGACAACTGTTAAAATTCATATTATGGCAAGAACCAATCAGCTAACTAAAGAAAAACGAGTGGCCATCATTACTTTAAGAAATGAAGGTCAGTCAGTCCGGAAAATTGCCAAAACTTTAAATGTGTCCCCAAGTGGAGTCGCAAAAACCATCAAGCGCTACAACAAAACTGGCACACATGAGGACCGAGCCAGGAAAGGAAGACCAAGAGTCACCTCTGCTTCTGAGGATAAGTTCATCCGAGTCACCAGCCTCAGAAATCGCAAGTTAACAGCAGCTCAGATCAGAGACCAGATGAATGCCACACAGAGTTCTAGCAGCAGACCCATCTCTAGAACAACTGTTAAGAGGAGACTGCGTGAATCAGACCTTCATGGTCAAATAGCTGCTAGGAAACCACTGCTAAGGAGAGGCAACAAGCAGAAGAGATTTGTTTGGGCCAAGAAACACAAGGAATGGACATTAGACCAGTGGAAATCTGTGCTTTGGTCTGATGAGTCCAAATTTGAGATCTTTGGTTCCAACCGCTGTGTCTTTGTGAGACGCAGAAAAGGTGAACGGATGGATTCCACATGCCTGGTTCCCACTGTGAAGCATGGAGGAGGAGGTGTGATGGTGTGGGGGTGTTTTGCTGGTGACACTGTTGGGGATTTATTCAAAATTGAAGGCACACTGAACCAGCATGGCTACCACAGCATCCTGCAGCGACATGCCATCCAATCTGGTTTGCGTTTAGTTGGACGATCATTTATTTTTCAACAGGACAATGACCCCAAACACACCTCCAGGCTGTGTAAGGGCTATTTGACCAAGAAGGAGAGTGATGGAGTGCTGCGGCAGATGACCTGGCCTCCACAGTCACCGGACCTGAACCCAATTGAGATGGTTTGGGGTGAGCTGGACCGCAGAGTGAAGGCAAAGGGGCCAACAAGTGCTAAACACCTCTGGGAACTCCTTCAAGACTGTTGGAAAACCATTTCAGGTGACTACCTCTTGAAGCTCATCGAGAGAATGCCAAGAGTGTGCAAAGCAGTAATCAGAGCAAAGGGTGGCTATTTTGAAGAAACTAGAATATAAAACATGTTTTCAGTTATTTCACCTTTTTTTGTTAAGTACATAACTCCACATGTGTTCATTCATAGTTTTGATGCCTTCAGTGAGAATCTACAATGTAAATAGTCATGAAAATAAAGAAAACGCATTGAATGAGAAGGTGTGTCCAAACTTTTGGCCTGTACTGTATGCTGGTAGGTGACAGAATATTCCATAATACAGGCTTTGCATCACAAATCATCAAGCAATCATGGCTTGCACCATCATGGAGAACCATTGGAGAATTGCTCTGTGTGCAAATAATGTCTAAATATATAACAACCAGACTACAAAAGCAGACATAGGCTACCTGAAAACGGCTGATGTGGTGTGGGTAAAGGTGTAGGTAATGTTAGTAAAAGTGAATATTCTGATAAGGTATATTTGCTTTCAAATGTAGGCTACTGTGACACAGCACATTGTCTCGTTTTCAGCCAAAACACTCTGAGTTGTAGCTTGAGAAGAGTCAGCTCAGTTAACCTGAACAAACTGCTGGTTTTTGGCTTTGTTAGCTAGCTAGCTAGCCAACATGATAATTTAGAAAAGTAAGCAATATTAATGTTAACATGCAACTACTATCCACTACTAATGCTAGCTTCTACTAGATATGTTAGCTAGTGCACAAATCAGATGTGTTTGCAAGAACACAGTGATTATCAGTTCCCAGTGAAGAACAGCACAGAAACTAACCATGTCTTTTTCATACTGTTGCAACAGCTGAGTCGTAAATTTAGAAACGCAGGGTGGGTTACACCAACATCTTCGATTACTTTTGTTGATTATTGCTGAAATCTTACTTTAAATCATTTAAATTCAGGTTGAAGTCATTCATCTTAGATTAAGATTAGATTACTACACTAGGGTAACATTTCAATTGTGCAACACAGGCCTGTTTTTAAATTTAGGTTATTCAAGTTGAGGACCTCCAATATGGCCGCCAGAGGTCGTCACATCAACGGAAAACACTACTGAAAATGCTTTAAGGCATGACCAACTGCAGTGCACTGGCCCAGGTTTTGGTTAGAGTTGTTCCGATACCGATACCAGTATGGGAAATGCCTCCGATACAGCCTAAAATGCTGGATCCGGTATCGGCGAGTACGCGAGTCTATGCAGATATCACGTAATTTATTAGCCCCGAAAAAAATCAACTTTAAAGTAGTTTCACCCAGATAAAATGGCCGTTTTCCCGGAAATCTATACTTATATAATAAATGTATATTGTTACTGTACTATTTAAAATTTTAAATGTCTTTTATTTTACTAAATTGTGGCTGCACTTTTTAAAGGAATTGTTATTTATTCCTAGATGTATTTATTTATGCTCTTTTTCAGTTATGACTGACTGTCAAACTAGATAATAAAGTTCTATGTCATTCATTTTCTGTATGTATTTGTTCATGTTTTCCAAAGAGTTTAACCTGAGCCAGGCCATACAACAATTAGTAGTATACAGCTGTTAAAAAATAATAATAATATATATATATATTTTTGGACACACTGGTTTCGGATCGGTACTCGGTATCGGCCGATACGCAAGTTCAGGTATCGGAATCGGTATCGGGAAGGAAAAAATGGTATCGGAACATCTCTAGTTTTGGTTCTCTAAGTGAATACTGTGAGATAAAACCAGTCCAATCTATGTGAGATCTGTCAGAGTGAAGGGGCAATAGAAGGGCGGTATCACCTGAGGGCCTCTGCACTCTTGCCCCAGATGTCCTCGGTGTCGGTGGGCGCCATGTGCATGTCCAGGTTACAGACGTTGGGTTTCTGAGGGTAGCTCTTCAGACACTGCCTGACCCAGAAGGGCTGGGAGCCCAGCAGGAAGGGGTTGGAGATGAAGATGAACCCTGAACAGCAGAATACAGGACAGTACCGGGTTATGGAACGGCATATTGAAACATCTTGAACAGGGTTAGAAACATAATTGGTTGCCAATATATCTAGCTGATATTGTAAGTTAGAGATGGGATCTGGTCCGGTCAGTGTCGTCCACCTGGTATAATGCAGTGTGATTGATTACAAGCCATTACACTGGTTGTCTAAGGTAAGTTTTTTGTATTATTATTAATAAATTATGAATAATAATAAACATTATTTCCATAGCAGTTTTCAAAACACAGCTAAAACAAACAGAAGAAAAAATTATTCAGCACTGAAATAAAATACAATAAAAAAAATACAAAATACAGTAAAATAAGGGGAGGACTATAATAAACAGTGTGGTAGATACAACACAATTAAATAAGCAGTACCAGAATAAAAGAATAAAAACATCAATAACATAAAATTACAAACGCTGTTTCCAAAGCTTTTCCACCTCGACAAGAAAAAAATCTGAAACACTGAATACTTGGAATTCTATGGTTAAAATTGATATAAATATACTTAAAATAAAATGTATGCATAAAAATGTATTTACCATTAAATATCAATATCAGTTGAACCCTACTTTCAACAGTCTATTAGAGAGGCTTTTTCACCCAAAGAATACAAATCTGGAGGAAACACTGAATTTTTGTGGTTTTTTTTTTTTTTTTTTTTTGTAATTTTTGGGGTATTTTGTTTGTCATTTTTTGGGCATGAAAATGGTTAAATCGATCAGCAGAAAATATCGGTATCGGCCTTCAAAAACCCATAATGATCAAACCTTACTTCTTACAAATTATAAATGAGAATGTTGTATTGATGTTCATGTTCGCTTTCAACCAGATCTGGGTTTCTCTATTGATTAAAATATTGTATACAGTATTAGTCTGAGAACTCTGATGTCACATTTTGTCCATTCTGATAATCTTGGTACAAAGACACTGTTCAGAGGCTGAGACCTTATAAGACCTGATGGGGTGTGTTTACCTGGGTAGCCCTGCAGACCAAAGGCTTTCCAGTCTCTGACAGGCCGCAGTCCAACCCTCCTGGCCTCCACGTCACTCACTGCAGCAGGATCCAGTTTAGCAGAAACTACCTGTCAGTCACCACACAGACACACACACTGGAAGTTTCACTAACTTTCATTTTATGTGTAAACCAGTTACATAAGATAAAATGAGAATTTACTGAGCCCTGTGGAAATTAGGCCACTGCAGCAGCAAATAGTAATAGGATTCAGCAGGGCAAAGCAAATAGTAGAAATACTGTAGTAATAAAACAATAAAAGCAATAAAGTAGGATAGAAATATGCTGCTGACAATTCCAACAAGTACACTATAAATGTGGAAACTATGGGAAAGAAACGGCGTACTAAGATTTATGATAACATTTCCAGTTGCTAGTTACAGATGTTACTAATTGTTTACTTATAGTAAGTATGCATTACTAATTCAAATTGTAGGGACAGGCATTTTCTGCTGCTATTGTGTGCTTAAATTCTCTTTTTCCTGGCTGAAATAAAGTTCCATCTAATCTTATCAATTGCATGGATGAATTGATTAGATTCATCAGTTCACTGAATTGACTGAATCTGCAACTGCATCTGTCAACAGCATGTCACAGAATCTAGACAGACATCATTCAAAGGTATCAGGTAAAAATGATAGCCTGATAATCATTACATGTGGCTATCCATAAACAGTGGTGGAAGAAGTACTCAGATATTTTACTTAAGTAAAAGTAGAAATACCACAGTATAAAAATACTCTGTTACAAGTAAAAGTCCTGCATTCAAAATGTTACTTAAATAAAAGTACAAATGTATTAGCATCAAAATTTACTTAAAGCAACAAAAGTAAAAGTACTCATTATGCAGAATGGCCCATTTCAGAATAATACAGTATATATTATATTATTGAATTATAATTATTGATGCATTAATGTGTAAGCATCACTTTAATGTTGCAGCTGGAAAAGGTGGGGCTGATTTCCACTACTGTATATACTGCTGGGTAGCTTACAGTAAACTATAATAATACATCACAATTTATTAGTTGATTAAATTTTGTATGAACCTGCAAAGTAACTAGTAACTTAAGTTATCAAATAAAGGTAGTGGAGTAAAAAGTACAATATTTCCCTCTGAAATGTAGTGGAGTAGAAGTATAAAGTAGCATAAAATGGAAATACTCAAGTACAAGTACCTCAAAATTGTACTTAAGTACAGTATTCGAGTAAATGTACTTAGTTACTTTCCACCTCTGTCCAAAAGTGAATAATGGGTCTAATGCATGAAAATTGCCGTGGCTCAGCAAAGGTCAACGGGCCTCGTTCCCCGTTGCGCTTGCGCAGTTGGTCCCACATCTGACTACATCAGGCTGTCACTCACTTTTAAACCTCATTTTTGTATGAAAATCGGGCACGTGCACGCTTCATACCAGCATGGACTCTTGTTTGGATTGTAAACTACAAGAGCATCGCATTAGAATTGAATTTTGAAATGCGTAACGATAGTTGGGGGTGATTTTACTACCACAAAATACAGGGTAGTCTACAGAGGTAGCAAGTGTCAGATTGTAAAAACACTATCTAGTCTGCAGAGCTACCACACACCCAAGCCTCTTTTTCCTTTTATATAGTTAAACATATTCCCTCACCTTTTCGCTGCATAAACCTTTCGAGAAGTCAATGACATCGCTGAAGTCAGGGGGAGGGTTTCTTCGCTTGTAAAACTTGAATAATTTCCTAAATGCATCTTCTCCATGCTCCACCATGGAGGCTGCCATCTTGGCCATCACTAAACTGACCTTTCAACTCAAGCATATCGTGACAGAGGAACGCGTCTATAATGTCACGTATTTCAACCTGACCTCAAATAATATATATGAACACAATTTTCAAAATACAACAACACATTTTTCTTACGCCTAAAATAGCAAACCGACATATTTTTCCATGTCGCCATGTCCCAGTTTGCATCACGTGATAAAAGTCATAGGTCAGTGGCCAAGGACGAAACATGGCGTCGACTAAGAGAATCTTCGAGGTGTTTGTGTCTAAAGTACCATGGACTTTAGCAAGCAGTAAGTTGAAATTTAATTTTCAAGCACCGTTCCTATTAGAGGCTACGTGGGACACGGGACTGTAGGCCATAACTTACATTTTTACACCGCTGTATGCTAAAAGTGTAGCCTTGACATTACTGCCATAGCCACCTAGGTTAGCTAACTAGCCCCGCTACGTGCCTGTGTGGAGCATTAACGTTACCTTAAAAAATGCGGTGTAGAGAGACCGTCTTGCTGTCGCCAAACTCTGTTAAAAAATCTGAAATTTTAATGTTTTCTTGCTTATCGACAAGCATACATACCCGGTACAACCCGGTTTCTGAATAATAAGGGGACCATTTTAAAATCGGCATGCACACAATGTAATAAGTAGCACATATATCAATTGAATTTCAATTTGGTTGTCGTCTCTCCCACAGTCTTCTGAGATAAAGTAGCTAGCGCAGAGTGGGAGCAAATTCTAAAAAAACAACACATTTTACTGAAATACAGTGCTGCTTGGTGGATTATTTATATATGCTGATTTTCCTAGAAGACCCCAATGATTTATGAAAGGTTATAAGCAAGGAACCATCAAACCATCAAATTGCCATATTTTTTCCATGGGGCTTTGGAATGCAATATTGGTGCCTAGCCAACTCGTGACTTGTACCCATCACTCAGTGTCATTTTCCTTTTTCAGAGGAGATGAAGGAGTACTTTGGACAGTTTGGCCTTGTGAAGAAGTGTGTACTGCCTTTTGTAAGTTCTCACAGTATTAGAATGATTTTTAAAAAAATCAAATATTTGGTTTGTGTGTGACTGTGTTTTCTGTCCTGCTAGGATAAGGACACGGGCTTCCACAGAGGGTTCTGCTGGATCGGATACTCAACAGAGGAAGGCCTGAACAATGCGCTTCAGAAAGACCCACACGTACTGGAGGGAGCCAGGGTAAATGTCTTCAAACAAGACTGATCATATCTGTTTTTTTGCTAGTTGTGGTCTTTTTAAGACTTGATGGACATGTAGACTTTTGATTTGTGAGATAGAGATGAGATGAAACGAATGATTCCTGTCCTGATTGGGTCGTTGGCAGCAGCAAAAAGGAATAGGATACAGCAAAGAATAAAAAAAGAAAATAAGATAAAAAGAAAATGGAATAGAAGCACACAAATAGAATGTAAAGTAGCCAACAAAACAGCAGAAATAATAAACACAATAGAGCAATAAAATAACCAATTATGGGGCTTTATAAACATATCCTGCTGACAATTTCAATATGCTTTGTATTTGTTAGAAATATGGGTGAGGGGGATGGATTACTAACCAGTATGGATGAAGTTACAGTTGTTACTGCAGTTGCTTATAATAGTCCATTCACCCACAGTATATTACTTCCAGTAATGTTATTTGTGCATTAATCTAATCTCTGTTGCCACAGTAGTAAAATAAATTAACTTCAGTCATCTAATTCCACTTATGGTAGTCCAAGTTGTAAGCATTGTACTTCTAAATCAGCTTCATAGTATTGTGCTCACTCAAATTTGGTTATCATCATATCATATTATTAAGTGGAAATGTATGAATGAAAAGTATGCCAATGCGTATGAATCTAAAATAATAATAATAATAATAATAATAATAACCTTTATTTGTATTGCACCTTTCATACATAACATGCAGCTCAAAGTAATTTACATCAATAGAAGGCAGATAAAAGACAGATAAAAAGATAAAATTCATATATATTTGCATATATTCATATGCAAAATGCATTGCATTAAAAGAATCAAATCAAGGAAAATAGAAAGATAAAAGAACACAACAAATTCTCCCACTTTTAGATGCACATTGTGAGTGAACCCATATGTTTTTCTGTAATTTTCTTTTCCCCTGTCCTTCCTGATTCTACTCTTGATCTGATATTTACGTCAGATCTCACTGCCTAAGGCAGACGAGAATCGTAGCTTCTCCTCTTGGTCAAAAATAAGCAACATACTTAAAAAATAAATGTATGCAGAATGGAATAAGGGAGAAATTTAAAAAAATATTGTGATATATGCACTGTATACAGATGGATTTACCCTCTTCTTTCCTTTCAGCTCCAGGTTCAGAGGAACAGGAGGGCGTTTCCAGGGCCGAGGTTAAACAAATACAGCGAAGAAGACTGAAGCCGTGTGTGAATCGCTGTGTGTATGAGAGAGAAAATGATCCACTATTATGTCGTCGTTCTCGGGTCCAGATTCACTAAGATTCCACTAATCCACCGAGGCTGGCACCCTTTCTGCCCTAAAGCCCCTGTATAATTGGAGCGTTCTCTGATCTGATGTGAGCGTCTCAGATGGAAGCCACTCTGCTCTTCCCTGTGCAAACCTTTACTGAATCTGGGCCTGAGTGTCACTGTCAGCTGTATAAGGCGACAGTCCTTCTTACTTGTAATGGTGATGATTGTCTTTGTATTTATTGTCATTGGTGTTTTACTGCTGCATCTCCTATCACCATCCTGCCACACACTGTCAACAGTGGTCGGACAATACACACTTCATAGGTAGATGTATTTAATGTCGTTTACCTATTCAAACAGCTGTGGCAAATTTCCCAACATATGGCAATAAAACATTTTGTTTTCATGTCTCTTGCTTCAGTGATTCTCAACCTTTTTTCATATAAATGACTCCTAATTTAGTCCACATTAGAGCCGCAGACCCCCATTTATGAGATATTTCCTCTAGGACCCAAATCTGAGAATTTATTTATTGTTAGATATGATTTTGTCCAGAATTCCATGACTATCTGTATTGTAGGTAGAGAGATGACAGAGAAACTATGATCAAAATAATCATTCTTCTGCATTCTTTAATTGTGTTAACTTCTTGTAAATGAAATGATAGTGAATTTAACAATTCAGCAATTTGCTGGGGACCCCCTGGAGCCCCCTCAAGGACCCCTGGTGGTCCCTGGACCCCGTGTTGAGAACCACTGCCTTACTTGTTCAATTGCATGGTACCAAGTGTTGTTGAGTTGTGGTTGGTAGATAGATACTGAAGCCTCAGTCTGAGAGGAAGATATAAACAGTGCGAGCATGAACGGTAGCTGTAATACTCACCTTTTGATACCATGAAAAGTAAACATCATCTGGAATTTTCTAGTTTTTATTGCTCTAGATCATGAAAAAAGCCAGCCTACTCATTTCTGACAATGTATTACAAATGGAAAACTAAGACGCCTTCACACCCTTCAGTTAATACTTAGTCGAGGTGCCTTTGGATAACCTGAAGGCCACAAAAACTAGCAAAATTTGAAAGGGTGGTTCGACTTTTATCCGCTGTATTCGCTCTCAGAAACCCCTGCTGACACCTTAGAAAAGTTTCCGCTTTATACACAGATGTCCCATGGGGAGAGGGATCAAATCTCAACAAAGAGCGCACAAAGCAAAAAAAAAAAAAAAACTTCAAGCACATTTACTGCCAATACCCAAGGCAACTAGAAGAAATGCTGTACTCAGAAAAAGTGCTGTTACCTTTCTATTGGAGAAAAGACTCACACTTGAAGCATTTCTGTACAGTCGAGCACACTTACAGAGCCAAAAGGAATTCTAATTTTTAGGAAACTGAGCCAGCATTAGTTCAAATGTAAAGACAAATCCCAAAATGAAAATGAGATTCATAACCATTAGCCCTTCGTATAGCCAACGAATGCATTTCATGTCATCTCACTGCCTAATTTGCATACGTAATTCAATTAACTATATTGCAATGGCAAACCCCCCACAAGAAGTATTCAACCTCATCAGACAGCAAATTGTATATACAATATAAATGCATATAGACACTACATGAGTATAATATAGGTTAATACTAGAGGTCAATACAGTGAACATGCCAAGATAAAAGCATAAAGTCACATAGTATCCAACCATATATCCTGGATAGATACTGCATTGTTCAGTTAGGCCTATCAAAGAAATTATGGTCTTGTTTCATGATTGCAAGTCTGTCTTCATTAGATAATCTTCTTACATTTTTGTGCCTATTCGGTAAATTCCATATACATAAATCCAAACACAATATCAGGGCATTTTGCATAGACAGAACTGACTCTCTATCTAAAGAGAAAACGTACAAAAATACATTAAAAACCTTTCACATATTAGAAAAAAACAATACTAGAGATAATCAGTAATTCTCAGGTATGATACAGTATATGAATACTTGACAGGAATTGTACTATTTTTCATGGGAATAACATGGCTCTACCTATTCTATTTCTATGTTCAGTTTCTCTTTTGGATGAACAGCTGACCACTGTGTGACGCGCGTTTTATACGTCATCCTGGTCGTATGGTGAGAATGAACCTGCGACGATCAAGACATGATTTTTTTTGATAATAATAAAAAACACGCCGGCCCATTATTGATGGGTGAAGTAAAAGTAATATTTGTCTTCATCGTGCATGTATTATGCAAACCTTTTTGTTAATAAAAATATCAGCGTCAATCTGGTTTAGTACTATATTAACCAGAATGCTTTGCGCGCCGTTCACGTCGAAAACGTAAACAAGGAGAGGTCGAAACAAACCCGGCGAGTGAATGACAACGCGTGTGTGGAGTGTACACATTGACAAGGTAGCCTAAACGTTTACTCCCCGTAGTGTTTTCTTTCTTTTTCTTTGTACAATTTATTCACGGTTTTTAAATGTGGATGTATTGGAAACACTGACTGTATTCTGCTGTATGGCTCGTACACGCCTGGTATAAGTGCAGCAATTGTCATTGCATAACTGACAGGCTGGTTTTTAGCTAGTCCAGAGTCCCGACACTTAAACGTTAACTTCACGCCAAACCAAATCTGGTAGTGTAATGTAATCTTGCTTACTGACAAACGTACATACCCCGTAAAACATAACGTGTGTTTATTTTTCTGAATCATTATGGACCACTCTTCAATTCGGCATACATCCGACACACCAAGCAGTATCTATTTTAAGAAAATCTCAAGTTTTTGTATTGGTTCATACTGCTCGTCCCTACAGATTAATTGCTCGCTCCCGCTCACCACGGTCTAATTTGGTGGAAGAAGTCAGTGGGAGAAACAGACGAACCAGTTGTAAAAAGTGGTAATATCATTGGCGCAATTGCCACCTGGTGTTTTTGGTGTATGCCGAATTGACAAATGGCTCTAGTTTGTTAAACGTATTAAATCCGTGCCGCATATATATATAGGCTATGTGTCCGCAAACAAGAAGACATTAAATCGCCGGATTTGTGAATGCAATTTGGCGTTACGGCCTTTGCATGCAAGAGACAATTGGAACCAATCACATCATTGTTGCTAGTAGCTAATATCATTGTGCGAGTGTGTCCATGTGGGGTTAATGTAGGCTATAAGTGGGGTTATTGTATAATTGATCAATACTACACTGGTTGTCTATGGGAAGCCCTTAACCTGAACTTATTGTAATGCGTCATTTTGATCACATTTTACTATTATCTTGGGTATAAGATATAAAAATGTGTGTTTCATGGTCTAAATGTTGCTTCAGTGACTTTTCCCCCTGCCAAGAATAAAACGGGGAGAAACACTGATTACTTGGAACTTTTTGGCGTGAAAATGGTCAAATTGATCAAATTTTGGCACAAAAGAAGGGAAGATCCACATTCTGTTTCGTATGGAACATGCCAGGGCCTTGCACAGCCCCACTGGCCTTCCCCTCACTTACGTTTTGGCCCATATGTTGCACAAGATGTGAAGGCACCGTAACCTGCGGTAGCTGAAAATCTACCATGCGGCATCAGGCCAATGAACTGAATGAATGAAATGAAGTCCCATTACTTTCACCTCCTGGAAAACAGAGTATCTTTAATGGTGACCTCATGCTGCACTAGTAGGCATAAATATAAATTCCAACCAATAAAACCATCACAGATTTTTGAACAATCCCGCCTCTCCCATCAAATAAAACTGCCTTTCTCTCCCAGACTGATATTCCATTGGTTTAGACTTTTGGAAGATCCCTCCCCACGATATGTCCCGCCCCGAAATCCTATTTCAACAGGAAATGCATCAAATCAAGAAAGTAAAGAATCCGTTTCATGGGGTCTTGAAGGGCTCTGAAGTGAACTTTTGGTGCCATGCGTGCAAATCCGCAATCCTGCAGACTTCATAGGGTTTTGTCCATAATTCATAGTTTCAGTGATGCCAATAAATGAGGACACTGGGGAAGCGTCCAAAAAATGTAAACACACCAAGCATGGCAGGTATTGGAAATATCTATCATGCAAGTGTAGTGTTTTATTCCACTTGAGCACACAGGTGTTCAGACAAATGTGTTTTGCATATGATTTCCGGTAACGCTCCATCTTCTGGGTCCACAATTTCCTAGAAAGAAACTGATAATTTCTTGGGAAGTTTCCTGGAAAGAACTATTTATTGGAAAGATAATAGAGGTAGAGGTCAATTTGGTAACCAAAGTCATTATTCATAGAATTATATACCGTAGTTATTTGTTGAATTCCTTCCTCTAATTTCTAAATTTCTATAAAACTACATTATTTCATAGTTCTGTCTTGGAAACAACAGAAGAAATTGGAGGAACTTACCAACTACCAACTACCATTGAACTCTTTCTCTATTTTCCCTATAACTAATCCATAATTTCATGGTTCGTTCCAGGAAACCTCCTAAGAAATTAACAGCTCCTTTCTAGGAAATTATTAGGAAATTGCGGACCCGGAAAATAAAGCGCTACCTGATTTCCAAGTCTGTTTTCATCCGATCAATGGAAACATGGTCAAGTAGAGGCAGCAGTGCAGTTGTATCCAAGACAGCGTTTGATGTCACGAAGCTTGTCTCTCTACAGCTTTTTATACTATTTGAAGGTGTCACACCCTCATGCACTACACTGAACTCTTAGTCCTCAGACCAGAGGCTAGACATCAATATTCCATCTGTGTCTCTGCCCTCCCGCCTCCCACAGTGCCTCTCATGGCTGGTCGGCTGCTGAAAGTCTCCTCCCTGGCCACAGCGGTGTTTGCCTCCTCTGGGTTTTACCTCTACAGCAGGCAGCTGGACCCCAGCGACCTCAGCGTCATACGCTTTGGACGAGCCGCAGCCACCGTGAGTTACTGCAGGACTTTGCCCTGTGGGTCTTCATTTGTGGGCTAACAATCTACAGTAGTAAAAATCTTGTTGAGTGACTCCAACCTAGGGCTGAATGATTTTGAAAAAAATATCTAATTCTGATTATTTTGACTGGTATTGCAATTGCGATATGATTTGTGATATTAGAGGGAATGATCATTTTTACATCATTATTCTCATTTTCATTGAAAAACGTATTGAAATGATTATGGTGTGATTTTTGCGGGGACCTGTACCAAACAAAGATGTTTTCTTAAGTCTGTAGAATATGATGTGTAGGCCAGGACATCTCTGCAGCACCACAATATTTCATTTAAAATGGTATTTTGACACACATTTCGCCTTTAACAAATATTGCGCCTCCTGCGATTTGAAAATTGCAGTAGGCCATATTGTGATTTTGATAAAATTTTGATTAATTGTTCAGCCCTACTCGAACCTAATCTTTTTTCCCCTTCAAAAGGGAATTGAAAGGAGTCATTAATGGATGACGTTTAAGGCGTTTTGTTGAGAGCAGTGGTTCTCAACATGTGGTCAGTGGACCACCAGGGGTCCTTGAGGGGGTTCCAGGGGGTCCCCAGCAAATGTTAAACTTTGCCATTATTTAATTCACTACAAGTTAACACACTGTCCAGTGAAGGTAGTGACTGCTCTCATGTGGCTTTTGTTGATAAATTCTTGGCCTAGTTCATTTAAAATTTTGCGGCGTGAAATGTAACCAAGCCAGTGCATAAATGCTACCAAAGCTCCACCTCAGCCCTTGATTTGGGACTCAAATGGCCTATAGGTTTGAAAACAGCCTTAATGATATGTCTAGACCTCTACCCCCGCATTACCTTGCCACTGTCAGTTAGCTGCTAAATAGTTTGCTGCCGGAGTGACAATACCATAGAGTCAGGGATGTAGTGGAGGGCAAACCCACCAAAACTCTGTTTAACCTCCTTTTAATTGCGGAATAATGCCTTAAAGGGCTGACACAAATTTTGATCATATGAAATTCATAGTATATCATAGTAAGTTGTATCAAACTGATGTAAGTTACATAAAGATAGGGTCTTCTAAGGAAAAGAGCATAGATTAATGGTTTTCTGAAAATATATATTTTTGTAAATATTGTCTTTTTCATTTAACACTACATCATTTAGTGCAGTATTGGTGACACTATAATAGCCAATACAATGACAATACTCTTTAAAGATGATGCAACTAATAACTGAAGCCTCATCTTAGGAAGAGGAAAAGGCTTTCATTCCAAAATACTATATATCTATTTTGATAAAAAATAAAGTGTTAGCTGAAATTTGTGGCGAAAAATACA
>NW_027282755.1:5000-67500 GCF_046629955.1 Centroberyx affinis
AGCGAGGGCTTCTTTCTAGAGCCGCCATTTTGCACCAAGAGACGTTCAACCATCATACAGGGAGAGATCCATCGAAGAAGAGGAGAGAGACCAATTTCTCCACCCACAGGAGCAGGAGAGAGACCAGCATGCACTGCAGCAGAGAGACAGGTTGGGCTTTGAGGAAGGGGGGAGACTCTCACTTTCTCTCCACTTGGAAAACTCTCTCCACTATCACTATCTCTCCCTCCAGCTGCATCTGAAACCCACAGCTGAATGCAAAAAGTTCACGCCCCTTCTCTGGGAGGTTGTCGAAAGGCATTCTGGGAAATGTAGTAAATCACTAACTGCAGTAGAAGCGGACGAGGCAGGTTGAGGGAAAAGCGGGTTCACGAAGAAAAAGTAAATGACAACACAGAACAACTCCTGGAATGTACTGAACATCACAGACTGATTCCTGAGTCCTTCTTCCTCCTTTTCCTCTGAACAGCAGAAGAAGAGAAAGGCGGCGGCGCTCCAGAGGCCGCCGCCGCCTTTCTCTTCTTCTACGGCCTCATAAACCATGTTCCTGTCGGGGAGAACACTAGCCTTCAATTATTTGTGGAGAGCGAACGGGGCGGCGGCTGACAGATTCCTCTTAACATCGTTCATCATAACTCTCTCTCCAATCTCAGCCTCGCTTCGCCACGCCGGGCGATTCTTCATAATTAATGCCAGAGCCGTAACTTGTACCGCATGGAGGAAATGGAAATGGAGTCTGAGGTTGGGAAGCCTGCATCACCGCTGTCACCTCGTCATCCTTAACACACACACACACACAAACACACACATACACACACACACACGCACGCACACACACACACACGTTTGTTTTCCCCGTTTTTACATGTCGCTGTATTCTCTGTCAGCTCTTTGAAACTTATTTTTTTATTTGGTTATTTCTCACATCCCCCTTTTACATCAAAAATATTTAAACATAGGTTGACAGTTTCCTTTACAAGGGGTTACAATTGAGATAATGAAAATAATAATAATAACAATACTGAAAATAACTTAACGTAAATAACACAAACATAACATAACAAAACTAAACTAAACATGGGCTATATACAAGTTCACCTTACATAGACACACATATTCAGTCCAATATACAGAAAAATATCCATAATATTTATCTAAAAATAAAAGTATATGGTCGTTCCATTATCAATCCCAATGGTCCCCTATTGCCTCCATTAATGGTGTCCATCTTTCTATAAAAATGTCCCTCTGTAATCTTAGCATATATGTAATTTTTTCCATTGTATAAAGGTTTCTTAGAATTGTTAACCACTCATCACTGTCAGCTCTTTGAGACGAACCTGTTTGTTTAAAAAAGTGCGTCACAGATAAATTTGACTTGGCTTCATTTGACAAAGTGTAGAGAAAAGTGTCAGCGCTGCATTGGCACACACACACACACACACACACACACACACACACACACACACACACACTCGCTGAACAGAGTGAGAGCTGGATCAGTCACCGCTGGGTCCAGATTAGAGCGGCCCACAATCCCCCACACTGCCTGAAGAGCGCTGAGCACTGATAAGACACACACACACACACACACACACACACACACACACACACACACACACACACACAGAAAAACAGCGTGTCCAGCCTTCCACAGGCTTCCATGTTCAGTGTTTGGTGTTAGAAAGCAAAGGTGTGATGGACAGGTGAACAAAGAAATGCATTCTGTTTTCAAGTATCAAGATCACACACACACACACACACACACACACACATACAGTATACACACAGGCAAACATACTCATCACACTCATCATAAACAGTTAATTTATAGCGATAAAAACAACAACACCGTCCGATCAGTTTCCTCTCAGAACCTTTGAACTCAGCATGCAGTTTGCAGCGACTTCCATACATTATGGATAAAGACGAAGTGATGTCATCGCTCTTCAGGGATCAATCAAGGATTCAAGCGGATCTTTCAGTCAGTTTCAAGAAAGTTTTGTCAGAAACACACAGAACAGGCCGCTTCCTCCAGAGAGACTTTGTGTCGCTCGGTCTGAACTTTAAAAACCTCTAAAATGTCGCAAAAAGTAAAACGTGAATTAGGTGTGTTTCCATCAACTGGGTGGAAGTGAATAAATCGGCTTCCTGAACGTCAAAACAAATCCGACAACACATCCATGAGAAAAATAGAAAGAATAGAAAGAATCTTTACTGTTCTTAAAGCAACAATACACGTTTCACTTCTCGTCTCCCTTCATACCAAACTTCCTACCTAGCTTCCTGATCAGGCTCCTTGTTTGGTGGGTTCTCGAGATATGTGAAGGACACACAGACAGACAGAGATTCCTTGTTTTATAGTATGATGATGTGCAACTAGATGGTGTGCGGGAGCCTTATATATATATTCAAAACAGATTAAAGAAATTATAAAAAATATGCTGCTAGCTTTGTGAAAACTCATCCATGAGTTATTTCTGTCTTCAGTGGATACTGCAGCAGTTCATTTCTCCTCCATCTTCGCTCACATTACAGGTGGAAGTGGCCCAAACCTGATTTTTTCACTCACACGTGACACAGATCTGATTCTTTCAGAGCCGTGTGAACACCACAAAACACCTGGGATCTGATCTTTTTAAATCAGATTTGGGCCACTTCCGTACGTGGTCCCGATCTGATCCATATCTGATCCATATCTGATCCATGTGACCGCAGTGACAACTGTCAGATTGGAATTCATGTGTTTTCTTTTACGTCACACTCCACTGTGCAGGCGCAGATCAATGTCATCACTCAGTGTCGGCAACAGCTCACTTAAAAACAATGGAGGACAGCAACAGCAGCCAGGGGAGGGGAGGGGAGGGGAGGGGAGGGGAGCAGCTAATACAGCTCCAGCCCCGTTTCACACTCTCATCCTCAACAGCTGACCGACTGTCACCTGACCTCCACAGCGTCCTGGAGATGAACGCCTGCCTGGACTGATGAATAAGACGTTATTTGTTGCTGTAGATGTGGGGCGTGGGGGGTCCTGTCAGGGCAGAGCTCTGTTCACACTGATGTGGGACACGGGTCACATCCAAACATGAATGTGAACAGTCAAGACAAAAAGATCGAATCTGAGCAAAAAAAAAAAAGGAAGTGAGCATGAAGTCCTGTGATGTGAGCGCAGCCTTGACTCCGTCCCTCCGCTAAAACTCACTTCAACAGCTTTCCATAAACTTCCATAAACTGACTGGACCAAAATGAAATAATATGATTCACTATTGACAATTTTAATGTAAAAATGAATTGATAATGTTAGATGTGTTATTTTTTTTACGGTCACACGTTCAACGTTTTGACTCCCGTCCGCTATTCATTTCAGCGGATGTCGGGGTAGTTTCATTCTTCTTCACTGATGTTGCAAGGTATTGTGGGATTTCCTACTCAGCCTGAGGAGCCACAGTACTCCTCCTCCAGAATCAGCCGAAACGAGGAACTTTGAAAGGATGCTTCCTATGTGTCCTATGTGTCCTCCTCCCTCGTCCTGCACTCTGCTGCTGCTGTGACACTGTGTACCGTTCTCTACCTCTTTTCTCCCCTCTCTTTTCAAAGTGTTTTTGTCTTTAGGATGGATATGCAAATAAACAAAACCTTGATATAGTAAAATGATACTGTTCCTGAAAAATGAGAGTGAGAGTCTCACCTGCTCTCTCTCTCTCCCTCTCTGTCTCTCTCCATCTCTCTTGCTCTCTCTCTCTCTCCCTGTCTCTCCATCTCTCTTGCTCTCTCTCTCCCTGTCTCTCTCTCTTTGTCTCCATCTCTCCCTCTCTGTCTCTCTCTCTTAGTCTCTCCATCTCTCTCTCTTTGTCTCTCCAGCTCTCCTGCTCTCTCTCCCTGTCTCTCCATCTCTCTTGCTCTCTCTCTCCCTGTCTCTCTCTTTGTCTCCATCTCTCCATCTCTCTCCCTCTGTCTGTCTGTCTGTCTGTCTCTCTCTCTCTCAGGTCATTGAGTTCTTTCTTGTTGTGTATTGCTTTTTGGGCATTGTAGCTGTAATGACAACAGGTTTTTAATATAACGTAAATAAAGTAATTTGAAAAATCTAAATCTCTCTCTCCCTCTCTCTCCGTCTCTCTCTCTCTCTCTCCCTCTCTCTCTCTCTCTGATTGAGTGTTCTCCCTGGAGACTCGCCCATCAGTCTTCAGGAGTGTCAGAAGGACCTTGACTGTCCTGGAGGATTTTTAGAAGATTGATCACCGGGTCTGAAGCTGTGGGTCGGCCTGCTGGCTGCACACAGCGTCCCGCAGCAGAGAGGTCACGGGTTCGAACCCGGGAACAGCCACTGTGTCCTGTCAAAGTGTCCTTGATCGTCCAAAACAACTCTTACAGGATTTATAAATTCAATGCTATTTCCCAGTCCAAAGAAACAGACTACAGGCCATATCTACTCCAATCCTGACATTCATTTTTAGTTTCTAGCATTTTATTCCAAGTATGGGTTTCAAAATATCTTGGCACTGTAATTGATAACAAGCTGACCTTCGAGCTTCATGTGGATGCTGTGTGTGGAAAAGCCCATCAGTCACTTACCCTCAAAAATAGAAACAGATTGCAGGGTATCGTCAAAGTGTGCACGACCTTGAATGACCTTCCTCATCTGTACAAGGTTAGGACTTTGAAGAAGGCCCAGTCAGTCCTGGCTGATCCCAGCCTCCTCTGTCCAAGGAGTTCAAGTTGCTTCCGTCTGGCCGCAGATACAATCTGCCAACATGCAGAACCAATAGACTTAAGAACTCATTTGTTCCTGCTGCCATTAGCTTTTTAAATAACTCAATGTGATTTTTATATTGTATTTGTTGTCTATTTATTATTGTTTGTCTGATGGTTATGTGGTTACTGCTGGCTGTACAACAAATTGCCCCTCGGGGATAATAAAGATAACCTTGAACCTTGAACCTTGAAAACAGAAGGTACTCCATCTCTTTCCTACACACAGCTGTGTTTGTTTTCACGAGGCCGTCTTGCTGCTTTCCACTCGCCCAATATTTTCTATCCTCTGTTAAGTGAAGACAGTGTGCGGGAGTCTACTGATTTTAAGATAAGACAAGATAAAATATACATTATTGTCCCAGTGGGGGAAATTTGTCTTGGACTCTGTGTTGCTTTATACATCATCAGAAACACACACATACATACAATTTAACATATTCCTACCTACCAATACAAAGAAGGCAAGGCAACCATTGCACAGCCCCATCGCATCATGTTGTGCAACTAATGCACTAAACCCCTGTAGCCGATTGCTATTACTGCACAGCCTCTTTGGCCACATTTGATGTAATATTGTACAGCAACTATGGCCTTATACTACACTACTTATTCAAAAACGTAACTGAGGAAAACAGCTAAATGCTAAAACGGTTGAGTTTACAGTGAGGGACTCTGTGTGTCTGCCAGAGGACAGGAGCTGGTCATCAGACAGGAGAACATGGGAAAGATCAGACAGTATCTTCGTTAAAAAGATTTGTTATTAAATTAAGGTTTATCCTTCCTGTTACATTAGACAAGACTTCCTGTTAAAACATACTGCGCTTCCTGTTATACTCCATCCTCTTCCTGTCGGCCTCAGCAGCATCTCCGCTCCCAGCTGAGCCAGATTCTAATCCCATTTAGCCAGGCAGCATTTCACCCAAAATCTCAGCACATATTATTTTGGAAAACCACCACAAGACCCGTCGTGTTTTCAAACCGAACGACTCTGCTGCTGTGAGCGGAGAGACACAAGGCACACAACCAAACGGGATTCATGGTCACAGTCGAAATGTAATTTGTCTAATCCTGTTATCTGAGGCTTTCCTCTCTCTGCATCCTCTCTCTATAGTCTCTGCTGTGGCCCTGTGTGTGTGTGTGTGTGTGTGTGTGTGTGTGTGTGTGTGTGTTTGCGTGTGTGGGTGTGAACTAAACACGATTGAGGAGGTCGTTTCTGGAATGATTGTGATGATTTTTCGTGAGTATTATTCACCGTAAAAAGCAGAATAAACTGTCACACCAAACAGAACATCATCTGTTAAAGCTGCGCTCTGTAACTCCGCAGGTTGGCAGCAAGAGGAAACTGTTTGAATTATCTGACTTTACTCATCAGAACTCTTGGGAGGGTGACCAGGCTGTTTTCCGGGGACAGTCCCCAGATTTAGTGCTTTGTCCCCGGTTGGCGCTGTCCCGGATCCTCCTATCAAGACTGCATTAGTATTACTGGAGGAGTGTGCTGATTGGTCATTTTTACCTCAGGACCACATGAATTTTATCCCTGTCCGGACAGGATTAGTATTGCAGGACATCGGTAATGTCATTTAGTAGCCTACACTGCATGATTTTAATGAACAATCCAGACAGTGTATTACTTTATTACTCACATAAATTACTGCAGGATGCATCATTCCCGTCAGATCCTGAGATATTTTCTATGCAGGGAAAGTGCAAAACATCACGTCCGGCGAAAAGTTGCTTTGTGGTTCCATTTGTTAGCATTGAGGCTAGCGCTTTTCAATGGAAACATGAATTAGCATCCAGTCGTAGTAAGACGGGCATAGCGTTTAGCTCGATCTCAGTTCCATGTAGATCTCCATGTTTACACAGTGGCACAGTTTTAATAAAAGACTTGTTTTTTTGTTGTATAAAAATCAAAGTCAAACGTGTCGCTGCCATGCTAACTGTCCCAGCATATAGAGAGCCTAAG
This sequence comes from Centroberyx affinis, assembly GCF_046629955.1. NCBI lineage: Eukaryota > Metazoa > Chordata > Actinopteri > Beryciformes > Berycidae > Centroberyx > Centroberyx affinis. Next base: position 11,719 of record NW_027282755.1, read on the forward strand.
CCCCTCCCCTTCCGCTGTCCCCCATGGGACCTTATTTCGGAAAAAATATGTACGGTACGGTTTGATCCCGTTTGAATTGTGCCATGAATTACACATATGATGTTTTGTCAATTTAAAAGATAATTTTGCAAGTCAAGAAAGTTGCAGTTTGTCGTAAAACTGTTGAAGTATCAGACTGTGAAAATACGTCATTAGAAAGACTACACACCCAAAATGTGATGTCATAACTTTCTCTCTCCACAAGTTACCCAGAGCCTGAAGCTCAGTCCCTCTCAGACAGCAGGAGTATTATACACAACCTGGAAGGTAGACAGTAAGAACGGATTTAAACTGCTTTAGGATAGTTTTAGTACAGTGGGGGCTAACGTTAACGCCATGCTGTGTGTTTCCTGTTTCCTTCATGTTGGTGTCGGTGAGACAGAGATGTAGTTCACTGAGCACTTTCACACTAAACTAAACATTACTTTACTGTTTTACCACAAACTGCCACTTTCTTGACTTGCAAAATTATCTTTTAAATTGACAAAACAACATATGTACATACTAAAGGAAACCAAGAGAGGGGCAAAAGTTTTAACACTGGTGAGTCCAGCTTTCTCTGGACAGAAACCCTAATAGGACATTTCATTACAGCATCACCTGTACTGGGAGGACAGAGGGGATGAATGAGCTGGAAATTCCATTAAACGAAAGGTTGTCACATAGTTCTGAAAAGTCTTGTTCAATCACATTACACCTCACAGTACCATGAGCGCATACATTTACAGTGCTGATGGACCCAGTGGGAAACATACTGAGTGAGCAGGCGAACGAATGATAATGAAAAACGATCGATCACAGAGAGCTGACCAATATTCTTTGTCTATAGGCCACAGCGGCTGATAAATCCCCACGCTCACTGCCCTCTTTCACCGTTCTCCCGGCCAACTCCATGTTTGGAACAGAATAGACTCCAAATGATGAAACATTTACCAACAGGGCTGGTGGCTGGCTGTCACATGTAACCTTGAAACCTCCTCCCTCATGTACTGAGGCAGCTACAGCGGCTCAACCAACCGTTATCCCATCTTCCCTCTTAAGCTGTCGCAGCAGTTACGGCCCGGTAGCCCCAGATTGATGACACCCAACATTTTAGTTCAATTACTTGATTTTGCTTCAGGTCATTTAGGGGCGAAGAACGCAATGAATGTAAAGAACCGATCCCCAGACGATCCTCTTGGCCCAATAAAAGCACATGATCAATATGGCCGATAAAAGAGCTTCGAGAGAGAGAGAGAGATGGAGAGAGAGAAAGAGAGAGAGAGACAAAGAGAGATGGGGAGAGATGGAGAGAGAGATAGAGAGAGATGAAGAGGGATGGAGGGAGATGGAGAGGGATGGAAATAGACAAAGAGGGATGTAGAAAGATGGAGAGAGATGGAGAAAGAGAGATGAGAGAGGTAGATGGAGATGGAGAGAGAGAGAAAGGTGAAGAGAGATGGAGAGAGAGAGATGGAAAGAGACAGAGAGAGATTGAGAGGGATGGAGGGAGATGAGAGAGAGATAGAGAGGGATGAAGAGAACTGGAGAGAGACATAGAAACAGAGAGAGATGAGAGAGATGGGGAGAGATAGAGATGGAGAGAGATGGAGAGAGACAGAGAGAGAGATGGAGAGAGAAGAGAGACGGAGAAAGGTGGAGAGACATGAAAGAGAGAAATGGAGAAGGATGGGGAGAGAGATGGAAAGAGAAAGATGGAGAGAGAGAGATGGGAGAGATAGAGATGGAGGGAGGTTGAGAGAGATGGAGAGGGGTGGAGAGAGACAGAGACGGAGAGGGATGAGAGAGAGAGATGGAGAGGGATGGAGAGAGACAGAGAGATGGGGAGAGATGGAGAGAGAGAGATGGAGAGACGGGAGAGATGGAGAGAGACAGAGAGATGAGAGAGATGGAGAGAGATAGAGAGGGATGGAGACAGACAGAGAGACAGAGAGATGGAGAGAGGTGGATGGAGATGGAGAGAGAGAAAGGTGGAGAGAGATAGAGAGAGAGATGGAAAGAGACGGAGAGAGATTGAGAGGGATGGAGAGAGATAGAGATGGAGAGGGATGAAGAGAACTGGAGAGAGACAGAAACAGAGAGAGATGAGAGAGATGGGGGGAGATAGAGATGGAGGGAGATGGAGAGAGGTGGAGAGAGATAGAGAGAAATGGAGAGGGATGGGGAGAGAGAGATGGAAAGAGAGATGGAAAGAGAAAGATAGAGAGAGAGAGATGAGGGAGAGAGTGAGATGGGGAGAGATAGAGATGGAGGGAGATGGAGAGAGGTGGAGAGAGATGGAGAGTCAGAGAGAGATGGAGAGAAATGGAGAGAGAAGAGAGAAGGAGAGACATGGAGAGAGAAATGGAGAGGGATGGGGAGAGAGATGGCGAGAGAGAGAGAGAGAGAGATGGAGAGACATGGAGAGAGAAGAGAGACGGAGAAAAGTGGAGAGACATGGAGAGAGAAAAGGAGAGGGATGGGGAGAGAGACATGGAGAGAGAGAGAGATGGAGGGAGAGAGAGAGAGAAAGAGAGATGGCGGGAGGTGGAGAGAGAGAGAGATGGAGGGAGATGGGAGGACAGAGTTGGAGCAGAGTCTCAGTCTGGCCTGTTGGATGCTGTGTGGATCTGGCAGATTTATACCTGGTGTACATTATACTGTAGCACAGCCTGCCAGCTCCTGATTCAGCTTTCTCCAGACTCACGGTGACTCAAGACGCTGCAGATACCTTTACTTCCTTTACTTACATGGCGAGTGAAAGATTCATTACTGTCAGTCCATCTGGAATTTTTATACGAGCGTCAACTTCAATTTCCTCCCTTTCCATAAAAGCAAAATTACCAGACATCCATGTTATCTGCCTCAGTGCTAATATCTAATGCAATGGCTCTCCACTGTGAGTTCTGCTGCTACTATTATTCCTACTACTACTACTATTACTATTCGTACTACTACTGCTACTATTCGTACTGCTACTACCACTACTATGACTGCTGCTACTACTACTACTATTCCTACTACTGCTACTACTACTACTACTATTCCTACTACTACTGCTACTATTCGTACTGCTACTACTCCTACTACTTTTCCTACTGCTAGTGCCACTACTACGACTGCTGCTGCTACTACTACTACTACTTCTGCTATTCCTCCTCCTCATACTACTACTACTAGTACTACTACTACTGCTACTTCTGCTACTACTGCTATTCCTACTACTACTACTACTACTGCTACTACTACTGCTACTTCTACTGCTACTATTCGTACTGCTACTACTCCTACTTTTCCTACTGCTAGTGCCACTACTACGACTGCTGCTGCTACTACTGCTACTTCTGCTATTCCTCCTCCTACTACTACTACTACTAGTACTACTACTACTGCTACTTCTGCTACTACTGCTATTCCTACTACTACTACTACTACTGCTACTACTACTGCTACTGCTACTTCTACTACTACTACTGCTGCTACTGCTATCTCTACTACTACTAGTACTACTACTGGTACTACTACTGCTACTGCTACTTCTACTACTACTACTGCTGCTACTGCTATTTCTACTACTACTAGTACTACTACTGGTACTACTACTACTAGGCTACTACTTCTACTACTATTCCTACTACTACTACTGCTACTTCTACTACTATCACTATTCCTACCTATACTATACTACTAGTATCCCTACCACTATTCCTACTGCTACTACTACTATTAGTACTACTAATACTATCCCAACTACTCTACTATTGCTTCTACAACTGCTACTACTACTAATGCTACTACTATGACTGCTACTGCTGCTACTACTACAGCTACAGCTACAAATTACAAGACTAAAACGTTTACTAAATAAAATGAATTGAAGACAGTGCTTCACCTGATGCTGTATGGACCATGATGTCTCTTCCTTCCATTTTAAAGTCATGAGGAAACAGCTTTTCATTGGCGTCTTGCTTCTGTAATTTGACATACTTCCAGTTAAAACAGGATGTACTTTGCAAATAATCTTGAGCTTCACAAATTCTGGATTGTTCAAAATGCATAAATTCAGCCACTGGGATGCAACCACGATGCCTCAGGTAAAGAAAACCATTCTTATTGTAAATCACTTCTTAAAAACAATACAACGTACTGATGTTTTGTCTCTTAACGGTTTTCAGTATTAGTGAAACGGACATGAACGTGTTGAATCAGATGATAACAAGCAGCCGCTCCCTTCTGAATGAGCGGCTGCTGGAGACAGAGCGGGGACTGAAGGGACTGAAGTCTAATTATTTAACATTTTCTCAAAATCCATCAGTCCAAATCACATCAATTAAAGTGCTGTTGGTGTGTGGGAGGAGGACTCTTCTGCTGAATCCATTAAAAAGCACGCAGGGCCGGCAGCAGCAGAGAGCTCACACACTGCTGCATGAAGGAGACTCATAGAGACTGCTTCTGCTCACAGCACCAGTCTAGTTTCTCTTCTGCAGCGGTTCACTTCACAACATCAGATCAGATGTGATGAGACTGTGACCAGGAGATAATGACTGACCGAATCCCTGGAGCGTCTGGGACAGTCTGGGAGGAGGAGTGAATGAATTACACCCTGCTATCACTCAACAGATGCTGCCTGAGGTCCCTTGAGCAAAGAACTTAAAGTGATGTGTAACTCTGGTAGTGTCTTGGGTTGTGTCTCTTCCTCCATGATAAAACCCCCAAAATCAGTGATTCTGTGATCTGTTGCTCCGGTAGAGGAGACTGGAGAATTGCGTTTTTTTTTTCTCTCTCCATTCACTGCCATTGTCTGGAGGGACAGTCTGAAAATCACTTCTAGCACATAAAGGAACGCCGACAAAGCAGATTCTGACAATATATAAAAAAATTAGTCAAGCTGCTGAATTGTTTTAAAGTGAATCTCTTTCTTTATCTTTATTAAACCTTAGTTTGACACTGAAATCTGGTCGGAGGAAACTTATTGCGATGGAACGAAGAAAATAATATTACCAGTTTACCAGTAATTGTAAACACACGGGGAAATAAAGTGGGGTTATATCACGACCAGGAAGCTACAACCAAAGTTCAACATCACTTTAAAGGTATAATATGTAACATTTCCGCATTAAAATATCTAAAAACAACTAGACCTATGTTATATATTTTTTTGAGTTGTGTACTTACATTATCCCAAATGTTTCCAACAATGTTCAAACCCAGAGAAATCCCTAATTTTATTCAAGGTAACTGTGCGTTTCATTTGGCTCATTTCCAGCCGACTACTTCCTTACTGTTTCAAGTCACGTCACCGTCACTTTTTAGATCTTGGTCGTTTTTAACTATATCTTTTATATTTTTTAACCGGATGAAGGATTTTAGTCATTGGACGTCTGGATCTGAAGTTATCAGAGAAACAAGCCCCCCCCCCCCGCCAAAGAGCGTCGGAGAAACACTGATTTTTCACGTGAAGCTGCTTTCTTCAGTGTTTTTACCAGTTTTAAATATCGGGTCCGTTTGAGACCTCTGCAGATAATTCGGCTCCCAGTAAAAACCTCCTGGACGATGAACACTGAAGGAATCCTAATCTAAAAATAAAACGGCAATGGCGGTTGTTTAACAATGAAGACAACAACTCCCATGATCCCACGCTACTTCACGACGTCATCAAACGCCGTCTTTTGTTATTGTTTTGATTGAGAGACCCCTAGCGGCAGAAAATTACATATTATGCGTTTAACTGCTAACCTCTAAATGTTCCAGTGCAGCTGCTCACTGGCCAGTACAGGACTGTGGTTCTCAGGTTAAATATCCCAGCAAACATTTTGACGTTGAATAGATAGAAAACCAGTGAGAATACACTGCTAAAGATGAGACGACGCCTGTAGCTGCTACACTGCAAAAAATGACAAGATGTCAAGTGATTTTAACTCGTTTCCAGATCTATCAAGCTTATTTCATGATATTTTTAGTCAATTTCTCTCACGCCAACATAACTTCTTTCAAGAAATTATCATAAAACAATGAAGAAAATCTGGAAACAAGAAACGTTCTCCAAGACTATTTCACTTTTACCAAGTAAACGTCCTGAAACAAGTTACATTCTCCTGAAAAAGTCACATTGAATCAAATCATCTGCCAGTGCAGTGAGATAATTTCACAAAAAAAATCCTAAAATAAGCTTGATAAGTCTGCATACAAGATAAAATAACTCAACAGGTTTTTGCGGCTTCATTTTGTGAAATCCTGACCTCTTTCTGATATCAGTTCAAAACGGTTTCCAAAGCTGTTTTAATATGAATTTTGCACAGAATTTTAATGGATAGAACGGTCTTTCCCCTTCTAATCAACGCTCCTGGATGTTCGGAGCGGCGGCCATTTTTATGTGTACCGTTCCTACGTAAAACGTCCATGGTACCCTTGGCCTCGCTTCCGTATAAACCGACTTACGGCAAGTCACAGCGAGGACCGAGCTGTGGAAAACTGCCATTGTGCTCTCTCCGTGTCTTTGCTGTCAGCGGGGGGGCGGAGCTACTCAAGGATTTTTGGACTGATTGGGTTTAATCGCTCTATATTACTGTTGGTAAGTCATCACATTTTATTCATTAAACGTTCGTCTTGTAACATTACAAAGCTGACCCACTCACGCTGTGTGGCAGCCGGTGTGACTTCCGTTGTCAATGAAAGAAGGAGTAACGCCTGCACACTTTAAAGTAAAATTGAATAGTGACAACGTTTCGTCAGGTCAAAATGTTTGAAAAATGGAAACCACACCCATATTTATACATCATGCAAACCCATAGGCTGACAAGCTCTATGATGGCAGGTGTGGTTAACCATCCAGGGGTGATAAACCTCCAAAAATAATTAACAATTCAATAAAGTACATAGAAAACAGATACATAGAGAAAAAAAACAATAGTGCAAAAGCCATACTTCACAAATATCAAACATACATACATACAAACTTTTGTTGTCACCATAGAAACCAACCATAGACGCCATTTTTTTGGTGTACCAGCCAAAATACCATAGAAAACAGTGGAAAGACCGTTCTATCCATTCAAACTCTGTGGAATTTTGACTATGCCATGACATCATATGGTAAAAATTTTGTGTTCATCTGAACTCTTCCTCCTGCAAGTCGCTGTCGGTCAAACACTTGCTGGGTTAAAACACTCCAGCGTGGCTCCTGAGCCTGAGCAGCAGGATGCCACAGCAGCAGGAACACAGGCAGCAGCTCAATGTGAGAAGGGCAGCGTGTGCCGGTGTCGCTTTCAGCCCAAAACTTTCTGCTGAATATTTACATTTGAAGCGTTTAGCTGACGCTCGTATCCAGAGCGACTTCCGACGGGTGCAGCCGTAGAATAAGCTTCAATTCATAGATCACCGGCATTAAAAACATCCAATAGGCTCAAAGGTCAAGGGTCAAAACCACAGAGTCCTGACACAAGATGGATCAAACACAGTGTGGTGTGATTGTGTCAGGCTGAACTGTGATATCGGTTTTCTCACATAATCCAACCTAAAAAAATTCACCTTGTTCTCATGGTTTGATCTGCAGCAACATGCAGCACTTCAAATCAACATTCATTTCCCAGACCTGCTTATTCCTATTCAGGGTCATTGGGGGGGGTGGGGGGGGTGGAGCGTATCCCAGCATGCACCGGGCAGGAGGCAGGGAAACAACAACCGGAAGAAGACCAGAAGAACACAAACAGACAAACACACTCACACCTTACGGGAAATTTACAGTCTCTAGTCCACCTGACCTGATGTCTTAACATCTGACCACATCACTCCAGTCAGGAAAAGTCTTCATTGTTTTGCAGCAGGAATTTGTTTCCAGCACAAAAGTAGAGTGATGATGGAAGAGCCGATTATCTTAATGAAATGATGATTAATGATGTCTGAGGGTTAACCACATTATTCAACCCTTCCCTTATTTTATAGGAGGCAATGTTTGACTGGCATTCCTGTTAGGACGTTTTCACACCTATAGTTCGTTTGCTCTGGTCTGAATCAGTTGACGAGTTTGTAAACTTGGAGCGTTCTCCCCTTGGTTCGGTTTCTTTTCACACGGAGAAAAATCCAAGCGAACCAAAACGCATCACTACAAACCACGTGAGAACGTTCACTCCGCTTATTGGTCAGATGTGTCTGGGGCGGGAGCAAGAAAGTAAATACAGGAAGAAGGTCCTGTGTTCTGGACTAGAGCACATTGCTCTGCAACATGGAGCAACGGCAGAGTTGGCATTTGCTCATAACTGTTGTAATTATCTGGGAAATATACCAGGAAACACTGTACCAGCAGAATGCAGAATGCACTTTGAGGAAAGGTCTTGAAAATGCTATACTGGCTATACCTGCTATACCTGCTCTACCTGCTCTACCTGCTATACCTGCTATACCTGTTATACCTAATATACCTGTTATACCTGCTATACCTGTTATCCCTGATATACCTGTTATACCTGCTACACCTACTGTACCTGTTATACCTGCTATACCTGCTATACCTGCTGTACCTGCTATACCTTCTCTACCTGCTCTACCTGCTATACCTGTTATACCTGCTGTACCTGCTGTACCTTCTCTACCTGCTATACCTGTTATACCTGCTGTACCTGCTGTACCTTCTCTACCTGCTATACCTGTTATACCTGCTGTACCTGCTGTACCTTCTCTACCTGCTATACCTGCTATACCTGTTATACCTGCTGTACCTGCTATACCTGCTATACCTGGCTACAGGAGCCGTTTAGCTCAAACTTGCGGAGTAAACCGAGTACACCTGGTAGTTGGGTCGGATCGAGGTCGGATCACGTTCCCACCACAACGAACCGCTCCAGAGTTCGTTTGGGACCGGATCGAGACCGCCTCCTCTAAAGGGTCTCGGTGCGGTTGTTTTGGTCCGCACCCGAGTGCGATTACGGGACTAAAAGCGCAGGTGTGAAAACGCCCTTAGATGGTTAAAAGCTGTGGAGAATGAATTATCAAAATTAGCAGTTCAGAGTAGATTTCAGGATTTTACTCATGGTGTACAAGGCACCGCAGCACATTTCAGCTCTCCTCCACTTCCACTAAAACTAAATCTGGTGAATTGGCTTTTAGCTTTTATGCTCCTCTGTGATGGAACGGCCTGCTGACCTTAACGCATTAGAGCGTCTCCGACATTAAAGACGAAACGACGTCGTTACTTCCTTGATTTGACGCATTTCCTGTTGAAGCAGGACGGTGGGGGGGGACATAACGCAGCGAGCGATCATTCAAAAGTCAGAACCAATAGAATATGAGTCAGGGAGAGAAAGGGAGTTTTATTTGATGGGAGGGGTGCGGAGGGGCGGGACTGTTAAAAAATCTGATGGTTAGAAATGTATATTTACGTCTCCTAGTGCAGCACGATGTCACCATGAAAGATACTCCGTTTCCAGGAAGTAAAAGGAATGGGAGTTCAGTTCATGAGGACTTTAAGTGTTTAAAAGCAAACTAAAAACCCACTTATTTACCACTGCCTACTTGTAAACTGTTTAACTGATGTATTTCTTTAACTGTGTGTGTGTGTGTGTGTGTGATATTGAGATACTGTGTTATGAAATGTGCTAAAAATAAACGGGTAGCACTTTACAATAAGGGTACATTAATTAAGGGTTAGTTCATGCTTAATAAGCATGAACTAACCCTTAGTTAACAGTTAACTAATGTGTCTGGTAATCATTTACTAATGGTGTTCATGTTAACTAAGGTATTAATTTATGCATTATATAATAGTCATCTTTATAAACTATTAAATAATGTATAAATTAATACCTTAGTTAACATGAACACCATTAGTAAATTACACATTAGTTAACTGCTAATTAAGGGTTAGTTAATGCATTAACTAACTCTTATTAAGCATTAACTAACCCTTATTAAGAATTAACTAACCCTTATTAAGCATTAACTAACCCTTAACTTAGTGTACCCTTATTGTAAAGTGTTACCAATAAACGTGAACTTAATACCTTGAACTGGCTTTCTTATTCATTTACATTCAGTTCCACCAGGTTCTCTGTTAGAACCTGAGGGGAACGGAGCTGAGGAGGAGCGGCTCGGTGGTTTTGAGGTTTGCAGGTTTCCTCTCCGCTCCTCCCTGCTGCGCTGCGGTCTGCCAGCTCCTCTTTCACACTTGGCAGCAGTGCGGCGGTGTTGAACGCGCCCCAGCACGGCAGCGGGCGGCGGGGAACTGTAACTGTAATGAGCGTCCCTCCGTTCTGCTGGTCAGCACCGCACCGTCATAAAAGGAAATGAAATGGTCCAGCTTCTGTCTTTCAGGGCGGTAATGTATCACGAATATTACATTAGCATACATTTACATGGAGGTTTTATCTGCAGGAGCTCAGCCACAGACCACAAGGGCCAGCAGGGGGGGGGGGGATTTAAAGGAATAGTTCACCCAAAAATGAAAATCCTGTCATCATCTCCTCCCCCTCATGCCAGGTGAAACTCAGGTGAAGTTTGTCCATATAACACACAGGGAGGCTGCAGCACAACTCCATAGCAGCCTTCTCCAAAACAACTGAAGTCAGTGGGGACCAGTTCTTCAGAGTTCCACAAAGACCTACAGTATATTTACACCATCATTTAGTGCAAATCTGAACTACAGCTGATTGATTTGCAACAAATAATGGTGTATAGGTCTTTCTATTCACAGTGTGATTGTTTGTCTGTTTTTGTTTTGGAGCTCTAAAGAACAGGTCCCCATTGACTTCAGTTGTTTTGGAGAAGGCTGCTACCAAGTTGTGCTGCAGCCTCCCTGTGTGTTATATGGACTAACACATTTCACCTGGGTTTCATTTGGCATGAGGGGGAGGAGATGATGACAGGATTTTCATTTTTGGGTGAACTATTCCTTTAACAAAAATCACCACATCATCACCATATGATTCCACTGAAAGACCATAAACCACAATATTGAATTATCACCCAGCCCAAGGAAAAAAGAAATCTACATTTAGAAATACACATTTATTATCATGTCTATTATTTCTGATTTTTGTTTCATTTTGGCTTTTTTTTCTCAGCCTCCTCTGATCAATCAATCAAATGAAACGAGCATTAAGAGAATCAGATAAAGGAGTTTACATGACAGTTTCAGTAGTGGGAGTTTTGCCTTAATCAGGTTAAGATTGAATTACTGGTGTGCGTGTCAACATAGACACCAGACATGAAATGTTTGCTAGCATTAAAGTAATTCACATTATGATTTATTTAAAGGAGTCATCTTCAGACTTTTTTTGAGGATAGAATCATCTGCCTTTTTTAAATATTGACTCATGAATTTCAGGTTCCAACATTTGTATCGTACATAATAGATGGATCGTGTTTTGAAGTGAAACCCCTCATATATAAATCATCCAGCGAGGTAAAGCCGAGACTATCCCATATGAACTGACGTTTAAAGAGAATTTTATGGCATTTCTAGTATATAATATGCACTAGAAATTCATTCCACTATATTATATTAGTAGTATATAGTGGAGAGAGGCAGGCAGTAGACTTGAATGAAGCAGATCCTGTAACATCATGAATAAATGTATGTGTCTTCGCCTGCTGAGACTTGATGTCGTCAGGATTACAGCTAAACTCAGCTGCGCATCATGTTTTATTAATATCTGAATCTATTTTTTAGCACTTCTCTCTTACATTATCATTCTAGGGTCACGGGAATATTATCAGGGTGCTGTGACCTCTGACCTTTTACCTCCTTGCATGTAATATTGGAGATCTAGGGACTGAAGCCGAGTCTACTGTCGGACTCATTGGAGATCGCTCTAGATCAGTGGTTCTCAACGTGGGGTCCGGGGACCACCGGGGGTCCTTGAGGGGGTTCCAGGGGGTCCCCAGCAAATTGATGAATTGAAACTTCAGCATTATTTCATTTACAAGAAGTAAACACAATTAGAGAATGTAGAAGAATGACTGTTTTGATCATAGTTTATCTCTGAGTTCTGGACAAAATCATATTTAACAATACAAATATTCTCAGATTTAGGTCTGAGAGACAAAATCTCATCAAATGGGGTCCGTAGCCCTAATGTGGACTAAATTAGGGTCCTTGACATGAAAAAGGTTGAGAATCTCTGCTCTAGATAAGAGCGTCAGCTGAATGTCTGAAGTGTTAATACTGAACTGAAGTTGATATTAAGCCTGTTGCGTAAGAGAGCTGATGCAGGATCAGTTTTACCTTTCAGATAATAATAATAATAAAACAGAGGTGGGGATCTGGTTTCTGCTGCTGGATAAAAAGCTGCAGATTCTCCTGAAAGCCTGAAAGAGTTCAGAACAGTCCGGTCTCCTGAACTTTCACGAAGAGAGCCAGATGTCTTAAAATACAGATAAGGAGCTTCGTGTACGAAACGTGAGAAGAGTCTGTTTCCCCAGCAGGAAAGGATCAGGAGGACACAGGACCAAAAACACTCCGGGTACATCTCAAGTCTCTTATTTGATATTTCCTCACTCCTCACTTGAACCGGAAGTCGTTCTGCTCCGCCATTTTGAAGGTCGTCCCAAAGCTCTTATTTCTGCTCTGAGGAGTGAGGAGGGAGGAGGGATCTCTGAGGAGCTGAGCGAGGAGGGAGAGACGAGAGCAGCCTTCCCCGAAGACTTTCAGCTGAACGCCATGACGTTAATTACATCACCGCCCCTCAGCTGTGCCGCCGTGAACAGAAACGGACGTCGCTTCACATGACGCTTCAGAGGAAAGGACGTCTCATTTCTCTAAAAACATGTTTCCTCGTTTCCTCTCTCCTTGCATGGTTTCCTTGCGTCTCTCCATGCATCCTCAGTGGGAGGGACTAGTGGCTGATTTATGGTAGAGCGCTCGACAGAAATGATGGGTTTTCAACAGAAAAAAGTGTCTCTCCACACTTTCCTTTCATGTCGCGCACCTGGAGAATCGCGGACCCCTCACATTTTGTCGTGCAATGTGATTGGGTAATCACATTGCGTTGCCATAGAGATTGTAGTTTTCACTGAACTGAACGTCCTTATTGATATTTTGGTCTGTAACCTTTTTGTCCTTGTTTAATTAGTTTAATTAGTTTAGCTTAGCTCGTAGCAAATATAGAGGGTATAGATGAAAGACTGGCAGAACAAGTTAGACAGTATCACCACCTGTATGATTCTTCAATGAAAGAATACAAAGATGTGCAGATGGCATTAACGTCGTGGAAAGAGATTGCCGACACCCTGAATATCAGTCTGTTGGGACATCTACGGGACAGGTAGGCTATGTTTACTATCCTTGCTATCTTTATTGGTCAGACGAAAATGTTACAGTAGGCTAAACTATAACCACTCGGTGGTTATTGCCGTTACGCCCCTTGTCTTCTCAGTAGAAGTAAGTTTAAAATCTCTTCCTCTTCAATTAACTCACTGATTTCATCAAATCCCTCCATTATCAAAATGCAGAAGGATACAAAGTAGCACAAATATAGATATAAAACAAACAATCTGTCAGAAGGATAGCTATACACCGATCGGGATGATATAATGTAACTAAACAAGCCGGCTGGAGGATAGCGTCTGGTTACCATGACGACTGAAACCTTTCGCCGAAGCATAAATTACAAACGTTTTTCTGTCGAGCGCCCTACCATAAATCAGCCTTAAGACGCAAGGAAAAGACGCAAGTGAGGGAAACGTGGATGCAATTTATGAGACTTGGGATGCACCCTAAGTAGTTTGGCGGTGGACAGTCAAGGTGTCGAGGTCAGAGGTCGGAGGTCGGAGGTCAGGGGGGGGGATGGTTCAACTCCCAACTCATGACAAGTTTTCATTTATTGAACCATGAGCCAAACCTGAAGCTAACCTGAAGCTGCTGAACTGAAGCGTTAGCTAACAGGTGGAAACGTCCAGTCCAGTTCCTGCTGTTGGACCAGAATCCTTTACTGGAGGAGGAACCTGGTCTGAACTGGATTCATGTCGATAACTGTGTGTCAGAGTTCGTATTCATGATTTCGCAAACTTTTATGAGGCCGTGTTGGTTTGGAGGAAACTTCAGTCTCACAAACTGAACCGCTAGATTCGTCCAACAGCGACTTTACAATCCAAAGAGTGTGTACAGTGTGTGTGTTTGTGTATTTGTCTGAGTGTGAGTATTTCTGGAAGTGTGTCTAAGAATGAATGTGTGTGTGTGTGTGTGTGTGTGAATGCATTTATCTGTCTCTGTGTATGTCTGTGTACTTATGCATGTGTGTCTGTATCTGTGTAAGAGTGTGTGTGTGCATTTCTCTGTATCTGTGTGTGACAGTGTGTGTGTGTCTCTTAAGAGTTTCAAAGAGTATTGTGTCCTTGTGAGTGTGTCTAAGTGTGTGTGTGTGTGTGTGTGTGTTTGTTTGTTTGTCAGTGTTTCGGAATGTGATTATGTTTGGAAGTGTGTTTAAGAGTGTGTATATGTCTATGTGTGTGTGTGTGTGTGTGTGTTTTCGATGAGTCACCACAGATAAAGGCCAGCAGCAGTAGCGCTACGTTAGCAGATAAGAGTGTTTCTGGTCCAGCGGCTGCAGCTCTGCCAGCGGCCTGGCGTCGCTTCAGAGCTGCGTTCACATCCACACACTGCGCACCGCCTGGCGCCGCGCCACGCCGAGCAGCGTGCTGCGTTCACTGACCCCGAGCGGATAAACACAACCACTCCGCTCCACTAAACATAACTGCAAACAAAACGACTCCTGCTCATGTCACTGAGCCTATAGGGAAATTAATGCAGAATATAACAAGGTGATTTTATTGTCAATTTGTGGTTTTAGAGGTTTGCAGTTAACAGTCCACAAATTTCCCAGCAGCCACAGCTAGATCCATGATGGAGGAACACTGTAGAACTGTGTGTTAGATAATAAAGTGTAAATGTGTATGAAGCAGCTAGAAGCAGAGAGCAGCTGAGTCAGCTTGTTGTGGTGTGGCTGTAGATCCATTCAGTAACGTTCTCAGTAAAAGTGAATAGTGTGATAAGGTGGATTTGTTTCCAAATGTAGGTTACTGTGACACAGTAAACTGTCTTGTCTTTAGCCCTAGTCTCTACTCCAAAACATGAAGGGTTGGAGCTTGAGAAGAGTCAGCTCAGTTAACCTGAACAAACTGTTAGCTAGCTAACTAGCCAGCAAACACACTGAGGTTAATGTCAACATGCTAACGCTAGCTGCTACTAGATACGTTAGCTAGTGTGCTAATCAGATGTGTTAACAAAACAGTGATATGATGGTTAGCTGACCAGATACTATGGTTAGCTAGCTAACAAGCTGACATTATCTAAATTAGAGGTGTGACCAAGTCAACTTTGCTCGAGTACCAAGTCAGTCTCAGTCTTGAGGCACAAGTCTCAAGTCAAGCCTCAAGTCTAAATGTAGAACAGCAAGTCAAGTCAAGAGTCCAGTATCAATTTAATATCTCTTGGTTTTAATAGGATAAAAACTTGGTAAGATGAGATCATGAGTTTGATTTCTATAATCAGTTTCAACTTCAATAAATTCAATCATTCCATACAAATTCAGAAAACAGAATTTAAATTCAGTCGTCTGCTGGAACAAATCTCATCACTTTCAATCTAAGTCATTTACACAAACACAAGATCTCAAGTCAAGACTTTAGAAACCTTTTCAAGTCATCAGAATACAAGTCAGAGTCAGCAGAACCCAAGTCAAGTCAAGTCTCAAGTCTTCTCTTCAAATGCATCAAGTCAAGTCTCAAGCAATTCAAACTGTGACTCAATTACAAGTCATGTGACTCATGTCCCCACCTCTGATCTAAATACAAAATCGATGGATCAGTGATGAAATTATCAGTTCGGTCAAAAACAGCACAGAAATTAACCGTCTATTCAATTCTGTTGAGAGTCATAAGTCATAGATTTAGAAACGCAATCAGCTGTCCAAATAACTGACATGTCAAGACATCTCCAGTGGAGTTTGATATGAGAAAATGTTTCAGGATGTAAAACCTCAGCGGTAAACGTCAGGTTCTGGTGTCAGTCCCTCAGAATCAAAGAGCGAGGGCTTCTTTCTAGAGCCGCCATTTTGCACCAAGAGACGTTCAACAATCATACAGGGAGAGATCCATCGTAGAAGAGGAGAGAGACCAATTTCTCCACCCACAGGAGCAGGAGAGAGACCAGAATGCAATGCAGCAGAGAGACAGGCTGAGGTTTGAGGAAGGAAAAATCCACTCTTTTGCTCTTGGAAAATGTAATAGGTAATGCCATCCATTACAGTATAGTACTAGTGCTATAAATGCTGTGGTAATGCTCAAAATCATTCCAGACTGGCAAATATCTGGTGCTCAAGTCTGAGTTGAATTACTTTCCTATTTGACATTTACCCAAATACCTATCTGGATTTGATTTATGATGTCTGCTGGTACAATGGACCCAACTGAAGTGTCTCAGAAGGACAAACCCCACTCCTCTTGGCACACAAGCCAGGCCAAAACAAACGCTCACTTGACAGTTTGGGAAATCACCACCGGCCAGATGTGTTTGGCCGGTGTGTTTTGGATGCGGCTCTGAGGTTTGTTTCCTCTGCAAGACGCTTTGTTCAGTGACCGGCATCATCTGGACTCGTTCTAATCTGAAAATCCACATGGTTGGTGAAATAGCAGAAGTGGCTGGTAAGGTTTTTTTTTTAACATCATCTTTTGTCCATTTCTGCCTTTATTCAGTAGTTGAGATAGACAGCAAAGTAACAATACTTCTACTTGAGAAGGACATTACTCTTTCCACCTCTGATACGAATAAACTTGACTTAAAGGAACAGTTCACCTGGTCATTATCTGCTCATCCTCATGCCAGTACAAACTCGGGTGAGTGTTTTTTCTTCATACAAATCACAAGTTCTCCAGGGTCACTGCTGGAGAAGCTTTCTTCCAAACAGTTGCAGTAAACGGAGTCCAGTCCTTTAGGCTTCAAAAAGGGCAACAAATGTCCATAAAATGACTCCATGGAAAGAAATAAAATTTGATCCATTATTTCATGAAAATGGAGTCGATCGAAATCGATTCGTTTGGTAATGCGGAAGAAAAATGCAATGCCGATCGACTCGATTTTCATGAAATAATGGATCAAATTTTGTTTCTTTCCACTCGCAGAGCGATCGCATGGCGTCGGAAGACTTGGGTTATGCTACAGGAGCTGCATGGAGTCATTTTATGGACATTTGTTGCCCTTTTTCAAGCCTGAAGGACTGGATTCCATTTACTGCAACTGTTTGGAAGAAAGCTATGAAGAAGAAACACTCACCCAAGTTTGTACCAGGGCTGTAGCACTCGAGAGATTTTTGACAGTCTTGGTCTCGTCTCGGACTCGTAGTTAATATGACTCGGTCTTGAATTGGTCTTGGATGAATTAACGTTACATAATATTATAGTTTTTTTATAATTCTAATCTCTTCTAAGAAAGTGACCAGCAGCGAATAATACAATTTTCACAGTGACAAAGTTATGCGCTCACTGAAATGTTTAGTGACTGCTGATTGGTGATATGCCAACTACCCAACCAATGACTGTTTGATTAAAAAAAAAAAAAACTCACCATGTCCATATGTAACGTTACTCCTGCTCTCTCTGTCTTTCTCTGTCTTTCTTCCTTCGTCTTCACCTTCTTAAATTACAGGTAAGAATATTTTCAGTCAAGTGATGCTGACAGCAGCATGTGGTTGTGGAGCAGCAAGAAAAAGTAGGTGAAATAGATGAATCCACTTCTAGTTAAGTAAAGGTGCAGCTACTGTAGGCTTATGTTATGAACATAAACCAGCTGCCTACAATTAATTTTGTCCTCAAAACATGCTAATTTTGTTGAAATGTCTTTAGAAACCTCCCTTCTATTTTAGGCAATAAACAAAAATGTGCTATTTTAGTCAATAAATACAATGGTAGCCTTGGATAACACATTGCTATGGTATTGGTCTCGAATTGGACTCGTAGTTTTGCGGTCTTGGTCTCAACTTGGTCTCGACCGTCCCCGGTCTTGGTCTCGACTCGGTCTCGACCACCCTCCGTCTTGGTCTTGAATCGGACTCGAATCACCAATGACTCGATCTGGACTTGGACTCTGGACCAAGGCGGTCTTGACTACAGCCCTAGTTTGTACTGGCATGAGGATGAGTAGATAATGACCGAATTTAAATGTTTGGGTGAACTATTCCTCTAAAATGGTGAACATGACTGGTGAAATTTGGGATGAAGCAGCCAGTCTGGACCAGTAGGCACTTGAGTCCGGCTCCTGTCCCGCTGGTGTTGCTGTGCAGTCTGGACAGACGGACGGCTCACAGCTCTGCTCTGTGTTCAGCTTTAATCTCTGACCAGAGTACAGTGCTCCTACAACTGTACACTGGGAAATACCTGCATCCAGCAGGCAGAGGAACCTTGGGGGCTTTTCAATAATTCAGACACCTTTCCTGCAACACTTCTCCCTCTCAGGGCAGTTTCAGACAGGTTACACACACACACACACACACTGAAAAACAACAACACTCTTCTCTGCATGTTCTCCCAGAAAACACATGGCCTGGAGTGTCAGCAGGAGGAACTGAGACACGACATTACATCCAAACAGAAAGCAACCGTGTCCTGCTTTCTGTTCTATCTGTCTTTGTCTTTGGAAATCCACAGAAACCAAAATCTATTGGGCATGAGCCTCTCCTATGGCAGCAATGGCTTTACTTTGATCAAAATACAGCTGATTCAACACCAAATACCATCTATTTTTCAGTAGTTTAAGTGTGTAGAGCCGGTTTTAGTCCTTTTGAGTTGATATTAGGCCTTTCCCATGGTAGCAAAATCTTAATTTTAACCCAAATATGCATAATTTCACATACAAAGCCAGTAGTGCAGGTGTTCACACGGCTCATGCAGGCAGATGGTGGACCAGGTCAGCTAAAAGCCAAAATTCAGCTACATGTGCTTGACTGGATGATGTGGTTTTGACCCGCCTGCCTCGCACTTCAATTTGTGGCGCTTTTATGTATTTTTTAGTCACCCCCCCCCCCCAACCCCCACCCCCACCACCACCACCACCACCAACTTCAAATGTTAGAGGAAGACTTTTCCATGAAGGCCATAAAATTTTTAAAACACAGTTTATATCAGGCCAGCGCACAGCGTCTGCATTTTCAAAGAGATTAGTATGACTCAACTTAAGCTTCTGTAGGAGTGGGAGAAATTCCTTCTTTTAATTCTGATCACACTCACAGAATTATTAGGTTATTAAATCATCCCTAACAGTGCATAGTTTGGGAATAGCTTACCACTGCTTAAGGCTCATTTATGCTCCCTTTACCTACGAAAATAAATACGTCCGTTGTCCTTTACGTTGGCATGGATGTTAAGCAATACATCCACTAGAGGGCAGTAGAGAGTCAACTCATGTTCAATTCCCGTCCAATCTCCTCCCAGCTGTTCTGTATTAATTGTTTGTCCCTGTGCCCGGCGAAGTAACATCATAGATATGTTTATAATTTCTCACCAACTCGCACAACCTCTCCTCAAAGAGTTCCGCCATTTTTTAAATGTCTTCATCGTGTCTCGCTTGAACTTTTGTCTGCTCTGCCCCCACGATTTCCGGTGGTACTGCTCCGTTTCGTCCGTATCCGTAAGCTTTCAGAGAACGTGCACAAATACGGACGAAATGAACGCAGAGTACGGACAGAAGGCGCCGTCCGTATCCGTATCCATATTTAACGTTGAGCATAATTGAGCCTTTATGCTTTACTTAACAACGACAACAACATCTATAGGCTGTTGTCAGGTGAAAGCCTCGTATCTCCAGTATCCAGTATCTGTTCAGGAACAAAGACAAACAGCCTTGTTTCAGTTTGACCACCAGGCATTTTTGAGTTCTTCTAATGAGTTTTAAAAGGTTTCATCATGAAGCTTGTAGAATTTCCTCATCCTACAGAGGAGCATGTGATCCTTCAACTGAAGTTAAAACATGAAAATTACTAAACTTTGATAAGCCACAAGTCTGTGTTCAGGTCAATAAGACAAGTCAAGCCAGTTGTTTCTAATCTAAATCAGGTCAATCAACTGTTTATCTCACCTGGCTGTTATAGCCAAACCTACCAGCCACACACACATTTTTTCCAGCGTTTGGCCAGTGGCTGGTGGTCATTTCCCACAATGCTTTGCACTGTTGGCACAGTGCACCATTACACCGCCTGTGTATTAAATACATTTTGTCTGTTATGCTGCTCTGTTAGGGACGGCCCTGACTGCAGGCTCTCCTGGGAAATCAGCCACTTCCTGTTGTATCTCAGCCGCAGGAGGTGAAGGAATTAAGGAGAGATGGGGGGGGGGGGGGGGATATATAGAGGGGCCACGCTGCCGTTATTTAGTCAAGCTGTATTTTCCAGCCTCCCTCTGTGAGAAATGGGTCAGCGAGCAGCACAACACCTGCTGCTGATCGATGCAGTTCACATATAACATCCTGACATCTGGAGCAGTGTTTCATCCAGAGGGAACTGAACCCCCAACCTGCCTGTGTTACTGCCTTGCTCAACACACTGAGCCACTCTCTGGGTCAGCAGGTCCACTGTGAAACTGTTTCATAAATCTGTGTGAGCAGCAGCAGTGTGTGAGCAGCAGCAGAGTGCAGCGATCTCCCTTTTCCACCACTTTCATCCTTCAAGAGCCATGACTGCACATCATTTTAGTTTTGTGACTCCAGTGGGAATTGAACCTCTCACCCTGGCGGTGTTAGTGCCTTGCTTCACCACAGGATCATCATTTCATTTTGAACAGATGCCGCCCTGCCAGCAGCAGCAGCAGCAGCCGGAGGGAGCAGAGTGACAGGAGATCACAGCAGAAGCAAAATGGCAAAACCACAAGACTCCGGCTCCCACTGAGCTGCTGCTGCAGACACTCCGCTGCCTGACACCAGCTAAAGGCACATTTCACGTTAAATTAACTGTGGAAATATAGATGGTGGTCACATATTACTATACTGTACATGAATGTGAGCGTTTACATTTTCCTCAATATAACTGAATGGGGGTTATTCCTTCATATCAAGGGTCCAAGTCACAGAGACCGACCTCTACCTGCAGAATTTAAAACGCTTTTCCTCTGGTGCAACAACGGGGGACGTGAGTCTGCCTCCCCCCTCTACATCAGCGCACATACCTGCTGTGGTTACATGGTCCTCTTCTTCCACTCGGGCTAATCCTGTGGAGTTTGACCATGAAAAGCCAGCAGCATCCTTATCGCAGCGGGGGGAGCGGGGAGAAGCGCTGGCATGGGACTGCGGCGGAACCTCTCCACGGCTGACCCGGAGTCCAGAGCGCACGACGCCGCCAGGAAAAGCCAACAGTCCCGGTGTGGGATCAGCAGACTAGAGGTCAGAGAGGCGGCTGCGGAGACAGCCACGACCGGCAGACACCGAGGCACGGAGCATAGCCGCGGTACAGCAGCGCTTCACCCGGAGTGAAAACAGGTAAAGATGCGGATAAAGCTGCAATAAAGCGCTTTTTACGCGCATGTAACCTGCGCTTTAACCTTCACAGATGACAGCGTCTTCACAAGAGTCCAGGTGAAAACCAGCCGCTCGGTAGCATCCAGGAGAGAGAGAGATTCACACGAACATCCAACAAGTGAGGGATGAGGAGGCGGAATGAGACAAGAGGCGGCGCTGCGTCCAGGAGGAGAGGAGAGGAGGGGGGGAGGAGGAGGAGAGGAGAGGAGAGGACGGAACAGGAGAGGAGAGAGGAGGAGAGGAAGGGAGAGGAGAAGAGGGGAGGGGACAGGAAAGGAGGAGAGGAGAAGAGGGGAGAGGAGGAAGGGAGAGGAGAGGAGAGGAGCCGCCCCAGAGGCTGCTGAGGGAAAACCAACAGGCTCCTGCTGTACAGATATCACTGGAAAACTGAAGTATTATAGATATCTAAGATATTAAAAAAAATACCATAATAAAACAATAAAGTCACTGTAACTCACTGCTCTAACTACCAACTACAGACACACTTTAGATCATATAGAAATATTATAGGAATATTATAAAGATACCTAAGAGATAAAAAAAAAAAGAAAAAAAAAGTACCGAGTATTAAAGTACAATACGGTTACTATAAGTCACTACTGAGTCAGACATGCTTTGATTCCCTATGGAAATATTATAGGAATAGTATACCAGATAAAACAAAACCAAAAAAAAAAAAAAACAAACAAAAAAGTCCCATAAAATACAATATGGTCTCTATAAATTCACTATAGAGACACACTATGATCTCCTATAGAAACATTATAGTCATACTATAGGAGATAAAAGATACCAATAAAGTACAGTATGGCCACTATAAACTCACCATCATGCACTACAGACACTATAAGTCACTATAAGAATATTATAGGAATATTATAGAGATACCATCGGAGGAAAAAACCCATAGCGTACAATAAAGTAGGCTAATCATAAAGTAACTACTGAGTATCACAAACACACTGTAATTCCCTGTGAAAGGAATATTCTAGTGATAGTGTGTTCAGGTTGGCTGTAAAGTGGCTGAGCACTGCAACATTAAATAAATGCTAAACCCCCCAAACACAGAGCATTAGGCTGCAGTAATTGATTTGCCCTCAATCACTGCTCCCTTAATCTGTTTACTGTCAAAACCAAGTCACCGCAAATACTGACAGAGCGAGCCCGCAGCCAGAGGGAGAAGAAGAACCAGAGGAGGGAGAGGAGAAGAAGAACTAGAGGAGGGAAAGAGGAGAAGAAGAACCAGAGGCGGGAGAGGAGAAGAAGAACTAGAGGAGGGAAAGATGAGAAGAAGAACCAGAGGAGGGAGAGACGAGAAGATGAACCAGAGGAGGGAGAGGAGAAGAAGAACCAGAGGAGGGAGAGGAGAAGAAGAACTAGAGGAGGGAAAGACGAGAAGAAGAACCAGAGGAGGGAGAGGAGAAGAAGAACTAGAGGAGGGAAAGAGGAGAAGAAGAACCAGAGCAGGGAGAACTAGAGGGAGGAGAAGAACTATAGGAGAGAGAGGAGAAGAAGAACTAGAGGAGGGAGAGTAGAAGAAGAACTAGAGGGAGAGGAGAAGAAGAACTAGAGGAGTGAGAACTAGAGGGAGGAGAAGAACTAGAGGAGGGACAGGAGGAGAACTAGAGGAGAGAGAGAGGAGAAGAAGAACTAGAGGAGAGAGAGAGAAGAAGAAGAACCAGAGGAGGGAGAGGAGAAGAAGAACCAGGGGAGGGAGAGGAGAAGAACCAGAGGAGGGAGAGGAGAAGAACTAGAGGAGGGAGAGGAGAAGGAGAACCAGAGGAGGGAGAGGAGAAGAAGAACTAGAGGAGGGAAAGAGGAGAAGAAGAACTAGAAGAGAGAGAGGAGAAGAAGAACCAGAGGTGGGAGAACTAGAGGGAGGAAAAGAACTAGAGAAGGGAGAGAGGAGAAGAACTAGAGGAGAGAGAGGAGAAGAACTAGACGGACAGAGGAGAAGAAGAACCAGAGGAGAGAGAGAGGAGAAGAAGAGCCAGAGGAGAGAGAACTAGAGGGAGGAGAAGAACTAGAGAAGGGAGAGAGGTGAAGAACTAGAGGAGGGAGAGGAGAAGAAGAACTAGAGGAGAGAGAGAGGAGAAGAACTACAGGGAGAGGAGAAGAAGAAGAGTAGGGCTTCTGACTGGAAGGCTGTCGGT
Source organism: Centroberyx affinis (assembly GCF_046629955.1). NCBI lineage: Eukaryota > Metazoa > Chordata > Actinopteri > Beryciformes > Berycidae > Centroberyx > Centroberyx affinis. Next base: position 35,377 of record NW_027282755.1, read on the forward strand.
TTGAATCCCAGGGCATTAATGACTGGAAATAACTAATCAATACCCAAGTAAACTAGATGTAATAACTAGTTATAGTATTATAATGACTGGTAATAATTACTGACTAATAAACAAGTAAAAAAAGGCTGTTTTTAAAACAGGAAATCAGGGAGTTGAGATAGCAGAAGGATCTTGGTGTAAAACAAGCAAAATAGTGAAGAATCATTTCAGCAGACATTTCAGTTTCATGGATCTCTGCTCTGCTGAAGCCTGATGGGCGGAAACGTCTGGAGTTAGTCTTTAACAGTTTGCACTTTTGGAGTCACATGTCTTACTGAAGAACTTTTTTTACTATCTCAGCTCCCCGGTTTCCTTTTCTGAAGCTTTCTGAAGCCTTAACAAAACTCCTAAGCAGTGTTGATTTTTCAGTGGCATTTATCTTGAGTTGGTACGTGTTGATTGGAGAGTTGTTGGTTCAGTCATAGATGTCTTTCCCTGGATAAATAAAGGTTGAATGAAAAAATCTTACTAAATATGTTAATATTTGAATGAGGCCATTTGAAAAGAAAAAATCTCCTCTAATGAAGGAAATGACTGTTTCCATAAAAGTAAAACCCATTCTGACGACTTTTATCACAACTTCTCTCCTTGAGACAGGAAGTGTATTGCTAGCCCCGCCCTCCTCCCCCACCCCACCACTTGTCAGTCATCTTGATGATGTCATCTGTCCTGAGGCTGAGGTAACCAGCAGCTAAAGCCTCCGCAGGCGCTGAAGAAGCAGACGGAGAACAACCAGGACGAAAAGCACCGATGTGAAGCCGGCCGGAGCGGAGGTCACCGCCGGTGAGCCGAGGGGCGCGTTTGATTGGACAGGCGGCATCGACTGAGGGGGGAGGTGCAGCGGACTGACCAGGTGTGACACCAGATCTGAGCGTCAGACTGCTGGGTCAGTCGGTCTGACAGCAGTGACCTTCCAGACCAAACACCGGCTCTCCGGGTCCAGGATCTGCATCACACCTCCACAGCTCACTCAGACACTAACAGCAGAGTTAGCTTCACTTCCTACATCACCAACACTGAAAACAACCAATAGTAAGGAAGTCAGGGGTCAGAGGTCACAGCACCTGGACAATACAGCTGGAACATGCCTAGCCCCCTTTTCACTGAAAATTTGTGACATGAGCACAAATATTTCATATGTAGTAAACTATATTTAAATAAAGAATCAAGACTATTAATAACATCTGTAAGTAACAAAAGTAAGTAAATCCACACTGTTTCCCTCAGCACACTAACTGTCTACTGAACATGGTGAAACTGTCTATATTCCATTTTCCTGCTTCTATTCTGTTTTATTTTTCCCTGCTGTATCCTGTTATTTATGCTGCTGCAGAGAGGATCAATAAAGTTTCATCTGATCTTAGAGAAGTGCAGCGGAAAGAAATAAGAGCTGAGAGAAACAGCAGGAAAGTTTTTAAAGAGGACAGACAAATGGGGAGGGGGTGGGGGGGAGAGTTGGTAATGATTATTAATAAGTCTGATTTCACCCAATATAAATATAGATAATAAAGGCCTGAACAGATGAGCTGAACACTGGAGGTTTGTTTCGTCTGTTTGACTTCAAAAAACAAGAGATCCATTATAGTGAAGAGGCTGCGATCCAGAGGTTTAACTCAAGTCAACTTTGCTGGAGTCCCAAGTCTTGAGGCACAAGTCTCAAGTCAAGTCCAAAGTTTCAATGTAGATTACCAAGTCAAGTCCAAGTCATTAATGTCAAGTCCCAAGTCTAAATGTAAAACACCAAGTCAAGTCCACGTCATTAATGTCAAGTCTCAAGTCTAAATGTAGAACAGCAAGTCAAGTCAGAACAAATCAAGAGTCCAGTATCAATTTAATATCTTAAAGAAAACTAAATATCTAGGACTTTTCAATGCAATATGGTTTTAATAGGATAAAAACTTGGTAAGAGCATCATGAGTTTGATTTCTATAACCAGTTTCAACTTCAATAAATTCAATCATTCCATACAAATTCAGAAAACAGAATTTAAATTCAGTCGTCTGCTGGAACAAATCTCATCACTTTCAATCTGAGTCATTTACACAAACACAAGATCTCAAGTCAAGACTTTAGAAACCTTTTCAAGTCATCAGAGTATAAGTCAGAGTCAAGTCCCAAGTCACCAGAACCCAAGTCAAGTCAATTCCAAATCATGTGACTCGAGTCCCCACCTCTGCTGTCAACACACAGTTCAATAAGGAAGAGAAGAAATGCTGTTCAATGAAGGACAGACTGACGAGCTGCTGATCCTCCAGCCTCATGTTTACATCTAAATACAAGTCATTCAGCTGAGAGTGACTTGCACTGGGTGCAACAGTAGAATCAACTTCAATTCCTAGATCACCAACAGTACAAGTCACCAAAGGAGTGATGAAGGAGGATAGGTATGACCTGTTCCCCCTAAAACACTGTGACTCTGTTAAAAGCAGCTGTTGCTGATGTTCCTTTCATTCCTATCAGTAGTTTGTTGTGTTTTTCTTCTTGGTGGATAACCGGCCAATCACAGACGAGGTGACGTCACCTCCAGATGTTTCCAGCAGCTACAGTGGAGTTTGATATGAGAAAATGTTTCAGGATGTAAAACCTCAGCGGTAAACGTCAGGTTTTGGTGTCAGTCCCTCAGAATCAAAGAGCGAGGGCTTCTTTCTAGAGCCGCCATTTTGCACCAAGAGACGTTCAGCAATCATACAGGGAGAGATCCATCGGAGAAGAGGAGAGAGACCAGTTTCTCCACTCACAGGAGCAGGAGAGAGACCAAAATGCAATGCAGAAACAAGATTGCATTTTGAAAAACAGGTGAAAGTCATTCTGGGAAATGTAGTAAATCACGAGGCAGGTTGAGGGAAAAACACAGATCCTCCTCCACGGTCAGATCTCATCAGTCTGTGATGTTCGACACATTCTACCAGTTATTTTGTGATGAAGTGTTGTCATTTACTGTTTTGGTGAACCCACTTTACCCACTTAACATGCCTAATAGGCACACACCTTTAAAAACACACACACACACACGCACACACACTGTAGCCTTCACATGGCCAGCTGTCTGGGTGTGTGTAGGGCAGGGAACAGCAGCATCACTATGGCAACCAGTGGCTTCCTGGTGAGTGAGAGGTCACAGTGTGTGTGTGTGTGTGTGTGTGTGTGTGTGTGTATGAAAACAAAGCTAATGCCATTTCCTGTGCTGGGAGGCAGCTCTTCGATGCTTATCTGGACTCCCTGTCCCTGCTATTATACTGTACACTGTATACTACCCCCCCCCCCCACCCCCCACCCATATAGCACTCCCTTTCTCTTTATTTCCCTGTACAGCCCCCCCCCCCCCCCCCCTTCTCACTTTCACTCCATCACTTTGTTCTTCAGTCAGTTGTTCCTCTGTTTCAAAGCTGCATCCCTCTGCCTCTCTGCTGATGGTTAGCATCCTACATCAGACAGATCATCATAAACACAATGTAGTACAGCTAGTAGTATAACACTCTGGAGTCCAAAATCCCTCCAGAAAATATGAATGGGCTTTGCTAGAAATGCCAAAAATAAAGTCTGGCTATTAGCTATGCAACATTTTGTTCCATGAAATAAAATAAATCAACTGACATCAGCTTTGTGAGTTTTAAAGGCTACGGCTGGTGTTTTTAATTACTTTTCTTATCGTCAACAAATCCTATGAAAATAACAAAATCAACAATGCGTTTGCTCTCCTCCCGTTACTTTCTGACTTCCCACGTTCCGTTTTTAGCCGTCAACCCGCAAGTCAATTGTAAGCTAAAAACCTTGAAATTCAGCTCACAAAGACATAGTTTACATTTTAAAAATCGCTAACTGTTACCACGAAAAGTCAGACTGTTGTAGTTATTACCAAATCAAATTCAAATGGGAACAAATTCTTCATTACGCCGGGGACTATTTTCTGTGCTACGGAACTACTTTCCTGAGATTGCACAGTGTTTACAGCCGGCTTATTAAGTTGTTTGAGGAAAAAGTCGTCCGGCCCGCAGCATGGCTCTGTGACGGGTTTTTAATCGTTTTTTTTAATACAGTGGAGTTCTATGGCTGCATTGGGCACCGGCTACAAGGATGAGACTTGCTGACAAAACAAATTCATTGCTGATTTTGTTATTTTCATAGGATTTGTTGACAGTAAGAAATGCATTAAAAAACACCAGCCTTATCCTTTAATGCTTCAATTACTTCTTATATTGATTAGCTAACGAATCATTTTGGAAAGAGGACTACAACTGTCGTTAGCTAGCTATCTAGCGGTTTGACGCACTTAGCTAAATATATGAACAGTAACAACTGTAAACTGTTTGATCCAACGCTATGAAAATCTTAATAGTTTGAATGTACAACAGTCAGGTACGGAGCCCCTAAAGTCCTGAAAGGTGATATTTTTTTTATCTTGTGCTCACAAGATTAAAAAAATATCACCTTTCGGGACTTTAGGGGCTCCATAGTCAGGAGATCGAAGTCTGGCAATAAAAACGTGTTAACAAGAGGTAAAGGAAGTCCGCTTTCCACAATGATTAGCATTTTGTTAGCAAAACTCAATATTAAAAGTAACTAAAAGATCAAAATTCACGAAGCTGATGCTGGTGGATGTATTTTAACCCCAGGAACAAAACATAGTATCTCTCATGGATTCAGCAGTCCTTAGTTTGGCCGTTCTTGCAAATCCCATTCATATTTTCCACAGGGATTCTGGACTACACAACAAATGACGGAGATGCAAACTTTACAGCCTATAAAAAATGATGTCATACTTCTCTCTATGAGGAGGGGAGAAAAGAGAAGTAGAGATGACAGGAGGGAAGGGGATGAGGAATGGAGAGGAAAACAGAAGAGACAAGGAGGAGAGGAGAAAAGAGAGAGCAAAGAGGAGGAGAGGACAGGAGAGGAGACAGGAGGAAAGGAGAGGAGAGAGGAAAGAGGAGGAGGGGAGAGAGGAGAGGAGGAGGAAAGGAGATGAGAGAAGAGAAGAGGAGAGGGAAATAAGAGGAGAGAAGAAAGAAGAGGAGGGAGAGAGGAGAGGAGGAGAGGAAAGAAGAGGAGGGGAGAGAGGAGGAGGAGGAAAGGAGATGAGAGAAGAGGAGAGGGGAAATAAGAGGAGAAGAGAGAGGAAAGAAGAGGAGAGTGGGGAAAGGGGAGAAGAGGAGCAGAGAGGAGGAGAGGAGAAGAGACCATAAGGAAGGGGGAAAGATGAGAAGAAAGGGCGGGAGAAGGGAAAAGGTTTAAGGATGAGAACAGAGAGGAGAGAAATGGAGGAGCCCTGAGGAGCTGGGAAGAGGAGAGGAAAGCAAAAGGAAAAGATGAGAGAGAAAAGAAGAAGAAAGGAGAAAGGAGGAGAGAAGATGAGACAAGAGGAGAGGGGAGAGGAGGAAAGGATGAGAGGAGAGAGGAGAGGAGGAAAGGAGAGGAGAGGAGATGAAAGGAGAGGGGACGAGAGGAGAGGAAAGGAGGAGAGGGAGGAGAGGAGAGGAAAGGAGGAGAGGGGACGAGAGAAGAGGAGAGGAGAGGAGGAGAGGGGAGGAGAGAAGAGGAGATGAGGAGAGGAGAGGAGCGGAGAGGAGAGGAGGAGGGGCTTGTGGGAGATGATTGATCATGACTAAGCATTGTGCTGCTGGCTGTAAGTGAATCCATCCATCAGCTGACCTGCTGCTCTGTCCGTCTGCTGGAAGAACTGAACCACAGAGACACCATGAGTCTGGGATCAGTCACACATCACTAGTCAACATCAGTGTCTGCAGAGACTGAAGAGCCTCTAAAGCTGCAACATGCAACTTTTTAAATGATAATAAATCAATAAATAGGCTATATTCTATATTATCAGTCTCCAACACCCCCTGAAGCAGCTGTGAACTATCAGTAATATCTGTTTCAGAGTGTTTACCTTCCTGCCTTATTCTGACTATAAAGTTCTATCATATCATAACATATCGTATATTAATGTCCTTTAAAGCAATATGCAACTTTTTCACATCAAAATACCAATTAAAGGTATAATATGTAACATTTCCGCATTAAAATATCTAAAAACAACTAGACCTATGTTGTATATTTTTTGGAGTTATGTACTTACATTATTCCAAATGTTTCCAACAATGTTCAAACCCAGAGAAATTGGAGGAAAGCAGGAAGAAAAGAAAGAAGAGCGAAGCTAAACATCAGTGTCAGATCAGCTGTGGAGGCTTCACGCTGCTGGTGACCTCAGCTTCAGGAGGGATGACATCATCAAGATGACTGACAGGTGTTGGGGCGGGGACTTGACCAGCTGAGGGGGAGGAGGGCGGGGCTAACAATACACTTCCTGTCTCAAGGTGGAAAGTAGCAGATTGTAGCTTTAAAGGATAATTCTGGCCTTATTTTACTAGTTTTTGCCAATCTGAAGATTCAAAAGGTTCAAAATGTCAAAATGTCACTTACTTCACTGTAAAGCTTTACGTTCCTCCAGTTCGCTGGGAGAGCTGCTGTCCAACACACACTGAGAGGGTCAAAGCATTCAAACAACAGACAATAGAAAAAACACGTTCTTTAAATACAATATTTAAATACAATATGATCACAATATCATCATGATGGAAAAAACTAGTATTGACCTTATTTATGTCGGCCATTTTGACTACTCACGCGGGGAAACACCTACTTGGAGGATTGGCAAATGTAAAACGTGAGGACAGTGAAGACTTCAGATAGACCTGTTAGAACTGTTATCAAATTTGGTTGCAATCTTGGGAACAACCACAACTCCTGCTTGAATTTACCAGGGAAGTTATTTAGCTAGTTAGTTAGCCAGCTACTAGCTAGCAGGCTAAATCCTGTTAGCAAACAATAATGGGCCAAATGTTAAAATGTGAACCTAGATCTTGATCTAGATGTGTATCTTGGTACACAACAGGACAGAGCTAGGACGGACTTGACGGTTCCAAATGGCCGCTATGTGAATAAGTTCAAGTTTGTTTATTTCTAGAGCCCTTTATCACAGCCTGTCTCAAAGGACTTGAAGAAGAAGGAGCCTAACTAGATCTAACTGATCAACAATCAACCATAGAACAGAATGATATAAAAGAAACATCAGGAAGAGCAAGACACACAAAAACAGATTATAGCAAGACTTCACAGCCTACCTATTCTACACAGCCTAACCTAACGCAACACCAGTATAAAAAGTCTCAATGCATACAATGAAAAAGAAAGAAAATAAGGTCAATAATAAGGACCAGGTTGACAATAACTGGATTATCCACTCCTGCAGAGCGTGAATGCATGAGCTCGAGCTGCTCAGCCCAGATATGTTGTACAGCTGACTGTCTTTTGTAAAGCAAATCCTGTCTGATGCAACCAAAGGGCCTGATGGATCCTGGTGGCACCATGAGAGCCACAGCACTGACTGCAGGACAAAAGCCCCTTAAAGGATCATTAATACATATCTTTGTAGTGTCTGTAGAGCTCCACTGTCTGCTTAATGGTTATAATTTATAATCGGGTTTGTAGAATCATGAATTTTCAGGATAGACTCAAGTGATTATGCAAATAGAGCGGAAGAAGAAGGAGAGAGAGGGATGGAGAAAGAAAGAGAGGAGGGAAGGTGGGGTGAGGGAGACGAGGAGGGAGGAGGAGAGACGTCTACCGGGACAAACAATACCCAGTCATGGTGCATATTGTCTCTGTTGTCACTGCTGCTTATCATAGCAGCTTGATGCATTGCACTCTTGGACCTTGGACAGTTCTGCGAGCGCTGACAGCTCCGCCGTATCTGCATATCTATTATTTGCGGCTGCCATAAATAAGGTTTAATGGAACTGTCAGCGTGTGCCATCGCATATTAACTGAGCCTGAAGTGGAGCGCCAGCCGCTGCTCAGCCGCTGCCAAACTCCGCCGGCCGCATCTGCATCCGGACGGAGAACAGCAGGGATACCAGCAGGGATACCAGCAGGGATACCAGCAGGTGGTGAGGAGAGCGTCAGAGAAACCTGCAGCGGCACGCATGTGGACAGCAGGGATGGATGCAGCTCAAATGAGACTTTTCTAATTATTTTTATTACACGGCTTTGTTGAATACTCGATTCTGATTGGTCGAGCAGTGGTTGAGCAGTGGTTCTCAACCTTTTTCATATCAAGGACTCCTAATTTAGTCCACATTAGGGCCACGGACCCCCATTTGATGAGATGTTGTCACTCTGACCCAAATCTGAGAATATTTTCATTGTATATCTACTGTAGGTAGAGAGATAACAGTGAAACTATGATCAAAATAGTCATTCTAAAATGACTATAAAGTTTAACAATTCATCAATTTGCTGGGGACCCCCTAGAAAACCCTCAAGGACCCCTGGTGGTCCCCGGACACCACGTTGAGAACCACTGCTCTGGAGGACAACGTCCAATCATATCAATCCGCAAAAAGAAGTCCGGTAAATTTAACAGTTAATTTAAATTTAACGTCAGCTCATTCCGACACCCTGTGGCAAAAAAAACGTTAGCTTTCCGTTACTCCATCAGAAAACACCATGGAAGATTTTTCTAATATTCATTTTAATACATTTGGAGAGCACAAAACTTTCGATTCATGGTTAACGGCTGAACTGTCCCCAGTAAAGAAAAGAAAAGGAGAACAAGAAAACAGCGCAGAAAAAGCAAGAGAGGTTAAAAGACACAAAGAGCTGGACGACAGAGAAATCAACAAAATATGTAAGAAGACAGACATGAAATAAACACCAAAGGTTAGTGGAGGCTAATCACCAAACACCAGGCTAATCTTAAGAAGGCTACAGAGTTTATGTTGCTATGGACGCAGTTCCAACTGTAGAATCGGACTACTTTTTGTAGCGGAAGCAATAAAATCTTTTTTAAATCAATAAAATCATTTTTAAATCAATAAAATCATTTTTAAATCAATAAAATCATTTTTTTTTTATCAGGGTCTTTTTATTGTAATTTTTCACATTATATCATAGATCCAAACAGGTCCAACAGAAAAAGAAAAGGAAACTTAATCGAATCCCCCACCCCCCAAATACCAGACACATAGCCAGACATCCATAAAAGGAAAATAAATAACACAAATAGAATGAAATGACAGAAAAATTGGTTACATTATCATGCTGTCAGCCTCCATATCCTCAACAAAGGTTAAGAAAGGCTGCCAAATAGTATGGAATGTCCCAGTAGACCCTCTGACAGTATATCTAATCTTCTCCAATTTAAGATGGTACATGACTTCCCTGATCCAATGACTATATGTCGGTGGAATAGGGTCTTTCCATTTAAACAATATCAGTCTAATAAAATCATTTTTAAATATATTTATATATATATATATATTTTGTGTCAAATTATTGATTTCTTTAGTAAGTAGCTGTGTAATAAGCGGGATTCGCGTCGGGGTCCTGCATCACCCTGTCGGGGTTTATTTTGCAATAATGACCGGCTCGCTGTACATTATCCCTTATATAGACATATCTGTCCAAGGAAAAGTCGACTGAGCGCGCTTGTTCTTTTCCAGCGATGTCTTGCTTCGCATTCACAGTTTTTCTTTTTCTTTCACCTTTATTAGATAGTTCAAAGTTGAGAGAGACAGGAAAGACTGGGAGAGAGAGAGAGGGGGATGACATTAGCCCGGTTCCAGACTCCTGAATCTCGTCCCTCCACTCTTCTCCCTCCAAGAAACCATTGAACCAATCAGAGCCTTTGTGGGCGGGACTAAAGTTCCTCTCTATGACGGAGCTCTATGACAGTAAACTGAATATCTTTGGGTTGTTGTCACGAGTGAGGAGGGGGGCTGGACCCAAATGCACGACCGGCTCAGGAAAGGGGTAACGAAAAGGTTTTTAATGAAAAACTAGGCAAACATAAAAACCAAAGTAGACAATCCAAAAGGCAAAAGGCAAAACTAACAAAAGGCTAACCAAAAACAACCACCACTAGGCTGGCAAAACAAAAGGCAAACAGAACCAAACCTGGGTGGTGACCATCAAGGAGGAAGACAGGGTAACAAGGAACGAGGCGGGGAACAGGCGAGACAACAGAACACATGACAGGACACAACGAACTAGCCAGGAGCACAAGGAACAAAGACAAGATATCCACACAGACTGATCACACACGAGGGGCAGCTGGCTGGCAGGGGGGAGAGTCCGGAAGGTGATCGGTCGGAAAGCAGGCTGGTGAAGGGGGAACAAGGTAACCGGGCAAACGGGCTGACGGAAGACAGGTGTGGTGGAAGCAGGAGGGGGAGAACAGGTGAAGAGGGGAAGTCAGAGGACATCTGGTGGACAGGTGGAGAATGGCAGGACTGGGGAGTGAAGAGTGAAGGAAGAGAGCAGGGGTGCATCCCAAGTCTCTTAAATTGCATCCACGTTTCCCTCACTTGCGTCTTTTCCTTGCGTCTTAGTCCCTCCCACCGAGGACGCATGGAGAGACGCAAGGAAACCATGCGAGGAGAGAGGAAACAAGGAAACATGTTTTTAGAGAAATGAGACGTCCTTTCCTCTGAAGCGCCATGTGAAGCGACGTCCGTTTTTGCATGACAAAACGGGTTGTGGATTAAATAAACGTATTTTAGGTTCCCAATGTTCTTTCATTAACATTATATATCAAAAAGCATAAAATAACGGGCATTTACACTCGTACTGTTTCTCCGCCATCTCGTTCAAATTTGCCAGATGTAGGGGCGGAGAATTGACGTCATGGCGTTCAGCTGAAAGTCTTCCGGGAAGGCTGCTCTCATGTATCCTCGCTCATAGCTCCTCAGAGATCCCTCCTCCCTCCTCCCTCCTCGCTCCTCGCTCCTCGGAGCAGAAATAAGAGCTTTGGGACGACCTTCAAAATGACGGACCAGAACGACTTCCGGTTCAAGCGAGGATTGAGGAGCGAGGAAATATCAAATAAGAGACTTGGGATGCACCCCAGGTCAGGAGGTGAGACACAAGGGCAGACAGGAAAAACAGAAGTAAGAAGGAAGTACAAACAAGGGCAGGCCATGGCAGAACCGTGACAGCTGTGGACAAAACAAGACATTTGAGGACGTCATCTTGGGCTTTGGGAAACACTGATCCACATTTTTCACCATTTTCTGACATTTTATAGATCAAACAACTAATCGATTAATCGAGAAAATAATCGACAGATTAATCGACAATGAAAATAACCGTTAGTTGCAGCCCTAATTCTAGCTGACTGAGTTGCCAGGGCAACGTGAAATTTCTCACTCCTGCAAAAAAGAATAATTAAACAAGCGCTTTCCTTACATCCCTAACTCTATACATCTTTCCCTTCTTCTTTCCCCTCCATTCTTGATCCCTCACTCTTTCCTTCTCCTTTGAGCAATCCTCCATCCTTCCCTCATCCATCTTTCCATTCATCCCTCACCCCTTCCCTACCATCTTCCAGCCATCAATCCCTTCTTCCATCCATCCCTCCATTATTTCTTCGTCTTTCCCTCTATCCTTATTTCCATTCATCCCTTCCTCTATCCTTCATCTCCTCATCAATTCATCCCTTCCTCATTCTGGCCCCTTCAATTCATCCCTTCCTCATTCTGGCCCCTTCAATCCCTCCTTCTTCGGTCCCTCCCTTGTTTCATCCTTCCCTCATCTATCCTTCCTTCCATTCAATCCTTGCTCCATCTCTCCTGCATTTGTCCTTTCATCGATCACTCCCTCCTTCATTTCATCCCTCCCTCCAATCAATCCATCCAACTATCCCCTCCCTGCTTCCTTCATTCTTCCCTTCCCTCCTTCCTCCCTCCATCCCTCCATCAGCAGCTCTGTTTTACCCCCTGGGTCTCTTCAAGGCCTCCATTAATCCACAGAACCATAAATTCTCCCACAGCTGGCTGGGTCCAGGGCCGTGGGGGGGGGGTGGGGGTGTCATCATGACGGGTGGATGGGTCCTCGGTCCCCCCTCCCCCCTCCTCCTCCTCTGGCCCTTGGGTGCTGGATGCAGTCTGACATGACAGGTCAGTCTGAGCGCGCTCACTGGAAGCAGCTGAACCTCACACATCTGCAACTCTGTTCCAAAATTCAATGGTTATAGTCTGTTTCCAGATTTTTTGCAAAGTGAATGCTCTGTTTACACTAGGGCTGTCAATATTTTTTTTTTTTTACTAATCGCATAATTTGCTGTGATTAATTGCCTTTTTGTACACAACAGTTCCTCTGGTGGGCAGACTGGATTTTCAGTCAGAGCGGAATGCGATTTGAATGACGTCTTCCAGTCCGCAGTCTTCCATTATGTTAACTGTCTGGCAGTCTTTACATTACATGCAGGTATTGTTAGCCTACCTTGTCACTTGTAGCTTTGGCCACAGCTGCCAGACTGCAGTAAGGCTGGCGAAGCCCTCCGGTCACATCAGCTGGATGTTTTGCTCTGAGATGATCCGTCAAACATCAACTGCATCTACAGGAAATTAACTTGTCATTACAAACTGTACATATAACCTCTGTTTTGTCCAAAGAGCATCAGGCAACTTTCTGAAATTAAACATTCCACCTACCAGTCCTTCCATCCTCCATCTTCTCCATCAAACTCAGCAAGCAAGGCACTTAGGTATTGTGTATGCGTACTATTTCATAATTGTTATTTTTTATTAATGCACTAAACATTTCAAAATTAATCGCATGCATTAACGTGTTAATTTTGACAGAGCCCTAGTTTACACCTTTGACCACAGGATTATCATGTTACTAACACTCTGCAGCCTACAGTCTGCCTCAAGGGCAATTAACAGTCTGATGGTTCAGAAACTGCAAATTTACTGCTCTGTATTTTCATACCTTTGACTGCAGCCAAGATGTCTCACTAATACCTCACAGCATACAGTCTGTTCATATGGTGCTGAATTTACAGACTCTTAAAATTTCTTAAGATTGTTTTTATTTAAATGTTCTGTCTTTATTGGCTGGTTTTTACAGTGAGAGAGACAGGAAAGATGGGAGGGAGACATGGATGGAGTTAACCAGGACACTGTGGTTACTGAGACTCCAGGATGCCTTTTATAATGATTTACTGCTTGACTTGGAAATCATTTTCAAAACATTTCCCAGACCTGCATGTGGAGGAACTCTGTCATCAGTTTTTCCTGCAGGCCACTTTAAATATGAGGGCGAGTCTTTAAATTTGGACTGAAATTGCAATGCTTATATTTCGTACAACCTTTTTCATCAAATTATGCATCGTCAACTGTATTGTCAGATATGTACAATTTATTTTATGTTTAGAATGTCAGAAATGGGCATTTTTCTCTTCATCTTTGTCTTTAACAACTTTGGGAAAAGATGATTGTCTATGTCAGCAAGACGGCTAATTTGCATACGTCATATCACAGCAAATTAGTTTCAGATTGACATGTCAATCAAAAACTATGATTGACGTGTCACTCTGTTGTGGCAGACATGGCGCCGGGTCAGCGTCACTGCAGAGTGGAAGGATCCAGAGAGACAGAATCGTTATGTTGGCTTCTTGTCACTGTAATGGATTCCCTTTACTGAAGTCTCTGTTGTTTTCTATGCCGTTATGAATTGAATGGGAGTGAATGAGACTGAACGATATTGCAAAACTGAATTAAAAATACCTTTCATTGTGGTGTATGCATAAATAGTAAAAATTAACTTAATAGGGATAGAAAACGTAAAAATAAGCAAACAACTCCACTCACTTGTCCTTGAATTGTTGCGCTTATCACTTCCACCATGCTGTGGTCACTGAATACTGAAAAATTGTGCACAATTCGTCAGTGTTCCTACATATGAAATGTAAATAATGTCAGCCCCATTCAAAGAGACAGGAGTCTTGTCTTGTCTTGTCACCGGTGTAATATCCCAGTGAAATATGGTCTAAATGTGAACGTTCAATCAACGTCTTCAGATAGTCGGTGAAAAAACGTTCACTTTTGAACCTGTTTTGAACGTCTTTTCACAGATCACAGTCATTTTTTAAACGTCTTTTCAACTGAAAAATGCTCACTGGGTAGTTAGACACCTACTAGCTACCACAGCTTAGACTCTGTTAGTTAGCAATAATGGGCCAAATATATTAAATTATGAACCTATATCCCTCTGGATTCTTGAGAACCATTTGTTTCTGTTATATCTTTCTGTGGAGAATCTGTGAAATGCTAAAAGTTTGTGATTTGCATTTGGTACACAACAGCAGGACAAAGGTAGGCTCCCCACATTTAGTGTTCAAAATGGCCGCCGTGTGAATAAGGCCATATGTATAGTCTACTGTCACTTGTACTGCATGTCTTCCTCTAGTCATTAGCGTTCCATTGGCACTATAAATAAGGTGCTGTGTGTCAGGACGTCCTGTACTGTTCATACTGACAGAACGTTACCACCAAGACAAACTCCTGTACGTTCCCTGGTGTTTAAAGTGACTCTCTCTCTCTCTGAAGCTCCCAGCAGGACGGAGGAAACCGTTAACGGAGCGTGACCATCAGCGAACACTAATCCAACGTGTAGAAAAGCTTCATTATGAGCGCTGGCTGTGCTGATAGTGTGTGTGGAGCTGAAGAGCCGCGGGCCGCAGGGATTAGCGGGAGAACGAAGCTTCGCTCGGCTCTTCCTCGCATTGTTCCTCAAATTAATACGGAAGATAAGACTTTTAACACGGGGATAAAAATAAAGACGGCTCTCTCTTTCAGAATTTATCTCTCAGCGGACAAGCGTGACTCAATACACGCTCATGTACTCACTCACACACACACACACACACACACACCATATAAATTCACACATGTATAGCCGCTCACACACACACACACACACACACAAACACAGTGGGCACATGCTTGCACACAAATATCCAGAAACACACCATGTGAAAGCACACACACACACACACACACCAATAAACATCAGAAAACACACCACATAAAACCATGCATGCGCACGCACACACACACACGCCTATAAACATCTAAAAACACACACCATGTAAAAGCGCACACACACACACACACACATCTACATATGCAGTCACAAACACACACCATATAAAAGCACACATTTACATTTGCACACACACACACAACCTCTAAACATCAAAAAACACACACCAAGTAAAAGCACACACACGCACACACACACACAAAACCTCTAAACATCCAAAAACACACACCAAGTAAAAGCACACACACGCACACACACACACAAAACCTCTAAACATCCAAAAACACACACCAAGTAAAAGCACACACACGCACACACACACACACACACACAAAACCTCTAAACATCCAAAAACACACACCAAGTAAAAGCACACACACGCACACACACACACACAACCTCTAAACATCCAAAAACACACACCAAGTAAAAGCACGCATGCACACACACACACAGAGAGAGAGAGAGAGAGAGAGCTGGTGCTGAATATGAGGATGACTGCGGTGCTGATGAAGCTGAGCTGCAGCAAAGACAACGAGGAGAGGATGAGACAAAGGAAGGATGGGAGGAAGGAAGGAAGGAAGGAAGGAAGGAAGGGAGGAAGAGCAGATTATGCAGCTCATGGTTCCCGTGTGTTTTGGTCGGACTTTGATCCACTGAACCGCTCCGTCTGAAAATCCACCGCCAACACACACACAGAAAAACATGAATATATTATTATTATTATAGAATTCTCCTTATAGAAAATGATAAATGGCTAAACAGTAAGCGAGCAGGGAGAGATGAAAGGAGAAAACTGATGTCTACCGGCCAACTGAAGCATCATGTTATGTGTCCTTGTGCTTCTACTGGACACCACATCACACTGTAGGTCAGTCACTGGGTCTGACTGATGATACTGAATATGTTTCTATTGAAGCTGCCGATATTTAAATTTGACCATTCAGTATTAAGTATTCAGTGTTTCCCCCAGAATTTTATTCTTGTCAAGGTGGAAAAGAAAAACTCTCCACTGACACGATTGGTATTAGCCGACTACCAGCACCACATTATTCTTATATACTTATGTGGAATCTGACCAAAATGTCACATTAGAGTCAACGCTTAAGGGTTTCCCATAGACCAGTGGTTCTCAACGTGGGGTCCGAGGACCACCTGGGGTCCCTGAGGGGGTTCCCCAGCAAACGGATGAATTGTTAAACTTCACCATTATTTAATTTACAAGAAGTTAACACAATTAGAGAATGTAGAAGAATGACTATTTTGGTCATAGATTCACTGTCATCTCTCTACCTACAATACAGTCATAGTCAACTCTTAACAATAAAAGATATTCTCAGATTTTGGCCAGAGAGACAAAATCTCATGAAATAGGGGTCCGTGGCTCTAATGTGGACTGAATTAGGGGTCCTTGATATGAAAAAGGTTGAGAACCACTGCCATAGACAACCGAGCTGTAGTATTGATCAATTCTACAATAAATGTCTATATATATATATGTCTCTATCATATCAGTTGACGTAACTCGCTCTCTGGCGGCCATATTGGTCTTCAGCTGTTTGACAACAGTGACTGTAAACAGCTGATTGTGTTTCTGTCTCAACAGAATTGAACAGACGGTTAATTTCTGTCTGTTTCTGACTGAACTGATCATTTCATCACCGATCCATCTGATTGATTTAGCGTTTAGATAATGTCAGCTTGTTAGCTAGCTAACCATAGCATCTGGTCAGCTAACCATCACTGTCTTGTTGTTAACACATCTGATTAGCACACTAGCTAACGTATCTAGTAGCAGCTAGCGTTAGCATGTTCACATTAACATCGGTGTGTTTGCTGGCTAGTTAGCTAGCTAACAGTTTGTTCAGGTTAGCTGAGCTGACTCTTCTCAAGCTCCAACTCTTCATGTTTTGGAGTAGAGACTAGGGCTAAAGACAAGACAGTTTACTGTGTCACAGTAACCTACATTTGGAAACAAATCCACCTTATCACACTATTCACTTTTACTGAGAACGTTACTGAATGGATCTACAGCCACACCACAACAAGCTGACTCAGCTGCTCTCTGCTGACAGCTGCTTCAGACACATTTACACTTTATTATCTAACACACAGTTCTACAGTGTTCCTCCATCATGGAGACTCAGCTGGTTGGTAGATTTTTTGATACATTTGTGAAACCTCTGTACATGTCAATCTGCTTATAGATTAGTGGCACAGCTGCAAAGCTTCTCTTGGAGGTAAATGTCACCTACTGACTGATTAGTTTTAGTAAGAGCCCAATATTGTCCATTATACCATGACCTGGGTGAATACTCGATTCTGATTGGCTGCAGGGTGTCCATTAAGTAAGGGATAATGCCCGACGAGGTGTCCATTATCAGGAATTAATGGATGACGGGGTACTTTACATTTTGATTACAAAACGCATGAAAATATAAATTAATGGTCTTCATTTTTTTTCTTTGGTAAGTGACCATGGTATAAGCGGGATAATGCCTTTCGAGGTGTTAATAATCAGGAATTAATGGGCTCCGCCTCCCCGTCGTCCATTAATTCCTGATAATGGACACCTCGTCAGGCATTATCCCTTCCATATATATCAGCAAACTCGTATATCAGTCTAACCCTGATCAACTGTGAACAGTGACTGTCAAAGTGCCATTTAGACACTGAACCTCTACCTGCTCACTCAATGAAAACCACTCTAGATAAAGTTGCTCTGCCCTAAACTAAACACCCAAAATATAACTGTGAACATGCATTAAGTGGCCATACAACACCCAAATGATCCATGTTACCCTCTGTCTGTGGAGCCGGGCAGAAGGCGGGCAGAAGGCGGGCAGAAGGCAGTGTTGTTGTGACAGACTGTAAATCAAAGCCATCAGATCTTCATGCTTCATTCAGCTCAGATGCTCTGCTGCTGTCGGCTGCTAATTCTGCTGCAACCACATTACTCTCCTCCTTAATAAGGTTTAGTGTGTGTCTGCCTCCCCCCCGCTGGAGCTTAAATGACGCATTACCCTGCAGTGTGTGTGTGTGTGTGTGTGTGTGTGTGTGTTTGCACGTAATGTTATGGATTGTCGTTATATACCCCTGTGTTAGAAAATGAGGAAACGTGTGTGTGTGTGTGTGTGTGTGTGTGTGTGTGTGTGCATGTTAAAGATTGCCATTGTATAATTGCGTTACAAAATCAGGAAAGTGTGTATGTGTGTATGTGTGTGCATGTGAGTGAACATGTGTGTGTGTGTGTGTAGTGTGTGATTACATAGATGTAATGATTGTCAAATAGCGTACTGCCGTTAGAAAACAAGGAAATGTGTGTGTGTGAGTGAACGTGTGTGTATGTGCATGCAGGTTAATGACTGTCACAAGGAAAGGTGTGTGTGTGTGTGTGTATGTGCGCGTTACTGCTGGTCTTTGTGTAGCAGTGTTGGAAGAAGGGGCGGGGCTTGTCTCATTAGAGGCCTTTTAAAAAGCTGATTGGCTGAGGCAGTAAAGGTCAGGGAGCCAGCAGGACGCAGGCTAACGATCCAGTCTGCTTCAACCTTTATTTACCCAGGGACGTTTGTTCAACACACACACACACACACACACACACACACACACACACACACCATCAGCACCGCCCTGCTTCACATTCACACACTTACATCCACTCACTGCTGGGAGCTGCCCAGTACAGCCAGTCTTCTACTGAGCAGCTCCAGTTAGGAGTTACAGGGAATCTGCAGGTTTCAGAAAGACACATTTAAGACATTTTAAGACCTTTTACTGCGACCTGGAACTGAATTTAAAAACCAAAATAAAGACACAAAGCGGTCAAACACAGACCATTTCTGATTAGACACAGCTGACGAATGCTGTGAAACTATAAATGGGCAGAATAAGAAAAAGAACAGCAGGGGCAAGATTCACGAAACATTCTTCAGAAGAAACTTCTTTTTAAATGCCATTTTTTAAAATCTTAACTTCAAACTTTGTATTCACTAAAAACTATCTTATGAATTTTCTTGCATTTTTTCTTTTATTTACTTAAAGGTCACATGGTGTAAAGCAGGACTCCCCTCTCCTCTGTGATGATAAAGGAGTTGGATGGTCTATCTAAACATGGTGAAAGTATCAAAACTAAATCCACACAATCCATATTAGTGCAGCGAGCCTCTAAACGAGCCGTTTGGACTTCCGTAACTTTGTGGCGTCACAAAGGTTCGCTCATTATCATTTTTGTAAGAAATAATAGACTAACAAAGTGTTTTTTTCAAAGCGGTTGAGCGGTTGTCATTGTTTATTACCGGAGAGTTTTCCCTACCTGTAGCCGCCGGGCCGCGGCGTCTCACGTTTCACTCTGGAAACGGTTAGCCGATCGGAACGGAGGGGTCGTTAATATTAATGAGCCTTAAAGACACGGCGACAGAAACGGACTGTTCTTGGTAAGGCTCAGAGAGATGCTGGAAAATGAACGTGGAGAAATGGATTGAGAGTGTTTTTGGTTCATGACACCACACACACAGCTTTGAATGGACCTCAAGACACAAAATAAAACACTGGAGAGTCGAGAATATGGAGCTTTAAGAATAAATATAAGAGAGAAAACATTGTAAATTAATAGGACATGAAGGGACATGCAGTCCAGCTGTGTTTAGTAAAGCAGACAGGATGCAGATAGTATTTTTAACTCTGTTCTGTGTTAAAGCTGCCTGACACAACTTCACACACTGACGGCCTCAGATGGCCGCTAGAGGTAACTGTTTGAGTTATTTGACTTCATTACCCAGAAATCCTGTGCGGTGAGGTCAGTAAAGCGGTCTGTGCTGCTTTCTACCAAAGGAAACCAAAGGAACCAGAGAGGACAGAGAATCCAGCTTCCTCTGCTGCTGTTCAGGAGACAGTCTGGATTTCCACCAGGGAGCAAACTGACAGCAGGGCTTTTTATTAATATGCGTTCTTGTGTCCTCCATGACACGTTTTACCTAACATCTAACTGCTGAGGGAGGAAGGATTTCTCTACACTGGCTCCCAGTATGTTTTAGAATAGATTTGAAGATTTTACTGATTACTTTTAAGGCTCTTCATGGCCTCTCTCCCTGCTATATCTCTGACCTCTTAGTACCGTACGCGGCAGTATGTACTTTGAGATCCTCGGGCAGAGCAGAGGTCTTCTGTCTGTCCCAGAGTCCAGGCTGAAAACTAAAGCGGACAGAGCGAGGAAATCAGCTCGGCTGAGTCAGTGATCTCCTTTAAGTCCCTTCTTAAAACATACTTTTATCGGAGAGCCTTTCCTGATTTTACTTGAGTTTTAATTTCCTTTGAACTGTCTTTTATTACCTTTAAAAAAGGTTTTTCTTTTCCTGTTCTTATCTTTTCCTACACTGTATTGGTTTTTATACCAGGTCTCTCTTGAGAATGAGACCCCGTGTCTCAATGAGATTACCTGTCTAAATAAAGGTTTAATAATAAAATACTACAAATTGTTTTTATGTTTTCTTTTAAAACCTGATGATTTTATGACTTGTCTGTTATATTTAAATTTTGCTGCCTTTGTGAAGCACTTTGTAACGTGGATTTTGAAAACTGCTCTATAAATAAAGATCATTATTATTATTATTATCATTATTATTATCCCAGATGTTTCCCTGCAGCTGAGGAAGCATCGGGTGGAGACTGGACCAACGAGAACCAGCTGAAAGCCCCAAGAGTCGCTGCGAGATGAACTGCTCTTCTCTTCGTCTGTTCAGCCATGGTGGCTATCGCTGCTCATGCTAACTACCCAGTTCTTCTTCTTCTGTTGATTCTAAACAAACCGTAAATGTGGAACGCATCACTTCCTGTGCGGCAGGAAAGAGCCACCAGACACCGGCTGTTCAGAACAGACAGTGGAAAAGCTTCATGAACTGGATATAGGTCGGATCACTGTTGAGTTAGAGACATCCTACTATAAAATGAGAGAAACTCTGTCCGTCTGCATCCATTTTGCTCCTCAGTGGTTTGGCCAATCAATCTGAAACTGCACATGGGCATTGAGCGTTGGCATAGGCAGGGACTGACGAAGCTGATTTTTCCAAAAGACATTTATTTAGAGGAAATAAATTATTACTAGATTATTACTTTAACACAAACTCTGGCTGTGTTTCTCTGTGTTGTCTTGTTCTCTCTCTCGTTTCTTTCTTTTTAACTGTTTTTGAGTTGTTTGTCTTCTATAAAACACTTTGTGGCGATCCTGTGTTCAAAGTGCTCTATAAATAGTCCTGACTGCCGCCGCCCCTCTCAGCATCGAGGTTGAGGCGGTGTTGTTGGTGTGCCGACCGGCGGCGGCATCATTATAGTTTCATTATAATCAGAATTTGTCCCTGCGGTCTGACGGATTGTGTTGACAGAAGGAGGTTTTTAACTGCTGGAGCGGACCGGAGTCTGGATCCGCCTGTGTGAGCGGTTCTGCTAAATAACAGAAACACATTTTAGCTCCATAACTGTCAGCTCCGCTCAGTAAACCGCCTCGGAGATCGTCTCGCCGTTGTTTTGTTTTATTCATTGTTGCCGCGTGCCGATCCCGTCTGTTCAGTCATCCGTCTTCCCTCTGAGGCGCCGCGAGGCTTTCAGGCTGCTGGGAGTTAACGAGTCACGCCAGTCCAGCGCAGGAAGACGGGAGTCGGTCTGAATAAAGCAGGTTTGAGTGAGTCGGCGGGACGGTCAAGAGGACGGATCGGGCGGGCCGGGTCGGGTCGGGTCGGGTCAAAGGTCACGCAGGGACGAGGTCCTGATGGGGTGAGGAGGGAGAAGGCGGTACCGCTGCACAATTAACTGATATTGAAATCACAATATCGACTGGTGCAATTTCCAAATTGCAAGAAGCTGCAATTTATTTATTTTTTGACAAAGGGAACCAAACAAGGAGTTTTGCGGCTCTGCTCATTCCCTGAAATACAAATGAAGTTGCTTGTTGGATTTTAAGATAAATATGAAATAGGGCTGAACGATTTTGAAAAAATATCTAATTGCGATTATTTTGACTGATATTGCAATTGCGATATGATTTGCAATATTAGAGGGAATGATAATTTTACATCATTATTCTCATTTTCATTGAAAAACGAATTAAAATGATTATGGTGTGATTTTTGCGGGGATCTGTACCAAACAAAGATGTTTTCTTAAGTCTGTAGAATATGATGTGTAGGCCAGGACATCTCTGCAGCACCACAATATTTCATTTAAAATGGTATTTTGACACATTTCACCTTTAACAAATATTGTGCCTCCTGCGATTTGAAAATTGCAGTAGGCCATATTGCGATTTTGATACAATTTTGATTAATTTAATTAAAATATTGATTCCCTTGTTTGCTGTATTATTTATTCATATTTTATTTTTCTTTGCTGTTTTACTATTTAGCTGTTGCAACAGCCCAACTGACAACTGGGTTTATTCTATTTTTTAAAGCGCTAAGAAAGAAATTATGTAAGAAAGGCTTCGTCTACATTTATGCATTTCACAATTTTAATATTAAAAAAAGGCAGAAACAAAAAATGCATCATATTTTTTTTCAGGATGGTAAATCTCTATAAGACAGTAATGTAAAGTGTAGAGAGAAGACACTCTGTTTCTTTGGAGATGCTGTTCAATACTAAAACAACACATTTCACCCAGTCCATAAAAGATTTGACACTTTTACCACTTTATTACAACACGTCAAGTTCTTTTCAGAATAAATGTGCACAGCATCGCTTTGTTTACCTTCCAAAACCTCAAAATAAGAAATGAAATCCTCTAAATCACTGAACAACAAGTTTACTGAGGGTGTCAATCACATCTGAAGTATGAACACAACGATGTATCAAATGAGATGTATTCTCCAAAATAAAAATTACATTTGTCATGACTTCTGTGTTATTTTAATTTCCATATCACAGCATTTTGAACTGTTTTAACTTGTCCAACAGAACAAGAACATTAACATGTAAAAGGAAATTAAACTGATGAAACAACATTTAACACATCAAAGAAATCCTTATGATTTCCAAGAAAATGCTAAAACGCTAAAAGAAAATCTGGAAAGATCAACGACACCGATATCAAACAAACAAGCATGATGCAGTCTGGATTAGATTAACATAATAATCTGCAGCGTTTTTGTTCCAAAATGAGATGAAAAATAAGATGGAAAAATGCTTGATAGGACAAAATTTTTAGCACTTTTTCAGGTCAGCACATAACGTCAGTCCTGGTTTGACAAAATGAAATCCTTTTTCCAGACTGGATCCTTCAGATTTTCAAGATATTGAATGATGGAGTTCAGGTAAAGTTTTTTTCTTTCCACAGTGTACATGTAATTGTTAAGGAATAGACATCTTCCTTCCTGTTGTGACTCACTCAGGTGGTTGGGGGTTGGGGGTCAGGGGGTCAGAGGTGACAGGGGGGTCGGGGGGTTTACCTACCTGGCCCCAAACAGAGGATACAGGAAGGTGGGGTTGGGCTGGAGGAGGGGAAGAACCGGCACACCTGCACACAGAACCAAACACACCAACAAAGATATGACACTGTTTTTATTTGACTAAATATGAGACTGTTCAAACTAACAGATACACTCTTGGAAACTGGGTCAGAACCTTTTTCTTCAGTTTCATCTTATCTTCTGCCAGGACCAGGAAAAGGTTCTTTCAGTCTTCTGCCATAGCAGAACACCTTATGGTGCGACAAAGAGCCTTTAAAAAGGTTCTCTACAGCAGGGGTTCTCAACGTGGGGTCCGGGGACCACCAGGGGTCCTTGAGGGGGTTCCAAGGGGTCCCCAGCAAATTGATGAATTATTAAACTTCACCATTATTTAATTTACAAGAAGTTAACACAGTTAGCGAATGTAGAAGAATGACTATTCTGATCATAGTTTCTCTGTTATCTCTCTGCCTACAATACACAGTCATGGATTTCTAGACAAAATCAAATCTGACAATAAAAATATTCTCAGACAAAATCTCATCAACTGGGTCCGTGGCTCTAATGTGGACTAAATTAGCAGCCCCTTGATATGAAAAAGGTTGAGAATGACTCTACAGCACCATGAACAAATGGTTCTCCACAGAACCTTTATGATGCTGTAAAGAAACCTTTTAAAAAAGGTTCTCTACAGCACCGTGCTCAAACAAGCATTTAAGAATCTATGAAATGTTCCAAACCAACAGTATTAAAAAGGCCTTTTAAGAAACACACTGGACTCTTTATTCTGATTTGTGTGTTTTTTTTTTTTAACAAATCAGAGGGTTGTTTGAGTCAAAATAGTTCTGGCAGAACGTTTACAACCGAAACACCCTTGAGGAACCTTCTTTTCCTGTTTGTACTGTATCACTGAACAACATCTGGTCTGCCTATCTGAGCTGCTGCTTTAAAGGGGAGGAAACCAGCAGAAACCTTGCCTTGCCTCTGCCCACTCCAACAGTTGACTGATTCTGGTCTGGCATTGCGACATGAAACAGCGGTTTCTCGGTTGCAAAAATGATCGGTCCAAAGAGCGCCGGGGGGGACTAACGATTAGCCAATCAGAGCCACAGGCGGGACTGAGGCCATTGTCAAGCTGTGTGCCGGAACCAAGGAGGAGTAATAACAACAATGGAGACGCTATAGACAAGATAGACGCTGCTATCCAGGCTGTTCTGAATCCATGAAAAGTCGTCATACTTTGTTTTTACTTGGCTCCGTGTTGTCAAAGATGCTCTATACTTTCTGAACCGTCTCTGGTGTTGTCATGGCTACGCATCAGTGTCGACTTAAAATGACGTTAGATTCAGGCGGATACGTCGGTCTCTAGTGATTGGTTAGGGAAAATCGAATCCCCCTCCCCCACGGAAATCGGTTAGAGTGGAGGCAATGTCAGACTGAAGATGGAAATGGAGTGTAACGAATTGACAGTTCTGTCTGATATCAGACAACCAGAAACCAGCTGAATGTTTGTTTTTACTGTGTCGGTTTTAATGTCTGATGTTTTGGTGATCCGGTACGATCCAGTACGATCTGGTACGATCCGGCGTGCCGCCTACATTTCGTCTTCAGAAGGAAGCGTTTGGTCTTGTGTGGATTATTCCTGGAGAATGAGATGCAAAGCCAACTTCAGATGAAGTATCTCCTGGTCTCAGATGTGAGCTGTGAAGTTTCAGCTCCGGCTGTTTGGGCTCTGTTCTGTCTGGTGGAACCAGGAAAGTGTCTGGTGAATTTTGAATGAGATTTCACAATATCATCAAAGTTTCCTACCATGAAAACAAGAACTACTGACTACTAGCATTAACGATTATTAACAATCTAACAAGGGCTCCGACACATTTTACATTTTAAAATCCTTTTCCAGACCTAACTGCTTACACAGCAGATTTAATGCTTTTTATACCTTTTACTACAGAACTTTTACTCCAAAAAATTGTTGATTTCTTGGTGATTTCTGTACTTAAAAAACCCCCAACTATATTCAGTTCATTGTTAGTACTGTTCCACACTCTCCAGACCTCCAAGGACGTCTCCTCTGTCTGAGTATTGAACTGAATCTGTAAACTCAGCTGCAGGTAGATCTGAGTGCGACGAGGAGCGAGGGACGGGGCGAGGGAAGAGGGGCGAGGGACGGGGCGAGGGAAGAGGGGCGTGGGACAGGGCGAGGGAAGAGGGGCGAGGGACGGGGCGAGGGGCGAGGGACGAGGGAAGAGGGGCGAGGGACGAGGAGCGAGGGGCGAGGAGCGAGGGACGAGGGGCGAGGAGGGAGGGACGGGGCGAGGGGCGAGGAACGAGGAACGAGGAGTGAGGGACGGGGTGAGGGGCGAGGAGCGAGGGACGAGGGGCGAGGGGCGAGGAGGGAGGGACGGGGCGAGGGGCGAGGGGCGAGGAACGAGGAACGAGGAGTGAGGGACGGGGTGAGGGGCGAGGAGCGAGGGACGAGGGGCGAGGGGCGAGGAGCGAGGGGCGAGGAGCGAGGGACGAGGGGCGAGGGGCGAGGAGGGAGGGACGGGGCGAGGGGCGAGGGGCGAGGGGCGAGGAACGAGGAGTGAGGGACGGGGTGAGGGGCGAGGAGCGAGGGACGAGGGGCGAGGGGCGAGGAGGGAGGGACGAGGCGAGGGGCGAGGGGCGAGGAGCGAGGGACGGGGCGAGGAGCGAGGGACGAGGGGTGAGGAATGAGGAGTGAGGGACGGGGCGAGGGGCGAGGAGCGAGGGACGGGGCGAGGAGCGAGGGACGGGGCGAGGAGCGAGGGACGGGGCGAGGGGCGAGGAGTGAGGGACGGGGCAAGGGGCGAGGAGCGAGGGACGAGGGGCGAGGGGCGAGGAGGGAGGGACGGGGCGAGGGGCGAGGAAGGAGGAACGAGGAGTGAGGGACGGGGTGAGGGGCGAGGAGCGAGGGACGAGGGGCGAGGAGGGAGGGACGAGGCGAGGGGCGAGGGGCGAGGGGCGAGGAGCGAGGGACGGGGCGAGGAGCGAGGGACGAGGGGCGAGGAATGAGGAGTGAGGGACGGGGCGAGGAGCGAGGGACGGGGCGAGGAGCGAGGCGAGGGGCGAGGAGTGAGGGACGGGGCGAGGGGCGAGGGGCGAGGAGGGAGGGACGGGGCGAGGGGGGAGGGACGGGGCGAGGGACGGGGCGAGGGAAGAGGGGCGTGGGACGGGGCGAGGGAAGAGGGGCGAGGGACGGGGCGAGGGACGAGGAGCGAGGGGCGAGGGACGAGGGGCGAGGAGCGAGGGACGAGGAGGGAGGGACGGGGCGAGGGGCGAGGGGCGAGGAACGAGGAACGAGGAGTGAGGGACGGGGTGAGGGGCGAGGAGCGAGGGACGAGGCGAGGGGCGAGGGGCGAGGAGCGAGGGACGGGGCGAGGAGCGAGGGACGAGGGGCGAGGAATGAGGAGTGAGGGACGGGGCGAGGAATGAGGAGTGAGGGACGGGGCGAGGGGCGAGGAGCGAGGGGCGAGGGGCGAGGAGCGAGGAGCAAAGGAAGAGGGGCGAGGGAAGAGGGGCGAGGGGCAAGGGGCGAGGGAAGAGGGGCGAGGGACGGGGCGAGGGACAGGGCGAGGGAAGAGGGGCGAGGGACGGGGCGAGGGAAGAGGGGCGAGGGACGGGGCGAGAGGCGGGGCGAGGGACGAGGGGCGAGGAGCAAAGGAAGAGGGGCGAGGGAAGAGGGGCGAGGGACGAGGGGCGAGGGGCGAGGGGCGAGGGGCGAGGAGCGAGGGACGAGGGGCGAGGAGGGAGGGACGGGGCGAGGGGCGAGGGACGGGGCGAGGAGCGAGGGACGAGGGGCGAGGAACGAGGAGTGAGGGACGGGGTGAGGGGCGAGGGACGAGGGACGAGAGGCGAGGGGCGAGGAGGGAGGGACGAGGCGAGGGGCGAGGAGCGAGGGACGGGGCGAGGAGCGAGGGACGAGGGGCGAGGGGCGAGGAGGGAGGGACGAGGCGAGGGGCGAGGAGGGAGGGACGAGGAGTGAGGGACGGGGCGAGGGGCAAGGGGCGAGGAGTGAGGGACGGGGCGAGGAGTGAGGGACGGGGCGAGGGGCGAGGGACGAGGGACGGAGTGAGGGACGGGGCGAGGGACGAGGGGCGAGGAGCGAGGAGCGAGGAATGAGGGACGAGAGGCGGCTTTGCATCTGCCGGCGAGCGAGTTTGTGACGCTGCCGTTTCCTTTACGGATGAATCTGACTCGACCCAATCGGCGCTGCGGGTTTCGTTTTTTTTCATTAACGGCGTCGAGTGAACGCGGTGTGTGGAGCGTATCCATATCAGGACAAATGCAATGAAAGCAGCTGGTTGGGTCAAATAGCTCTGGTAACAGGTCTAATTGAATCTGTGTCAGGTTCTCCCCGCAGAACCATCCACTACTGGGAAATCAATATGTCCGCTCTGCATCCACACACACTCTCATTTCACTGAAGGCTTCTCTGTGTGTGTGTGTGTGTGTGTGTGTGTGTGTGTGTGTGTGTGTGTTAGGGAGAGACTGGGTGCATGTATGTACAGGTTAATGAAGGTCATTGTGTAATTGCATTAGAAAACGAGGAAGTGTGTGTGTGTGTGTGTGTGTGTGTGAGTGTGAGTGTGAGAGAGAGAGAGAGAGAGAGAGAGACAGAGGGAGAGAAAGAGGGAGAGAGAAAGAGAGGTAGAGAAAGGTAGAGAAAGAGGGAGAGAGAGAGAGAGAAAGAGGGAGAGACAGAGGGAGAGAGAGAGGGAGAGAGAAAAAGAGAGAAAGACAGAAAGAGAGAGAGAAAGACAGAGAGAAAGAGAGAGAGAAAGAGAGGTAGAGAAAGAGGGAGAGAGAGGGAAAGAGAAAGAAAGAGGGAGAGACAGAGGGAGAGAGAGAGAGGGAGAGAGAGAAGAAGAAGAGTGTATATGAAGACTTTTGTTCCAAAATGAGACTCCCACCATAAAGAAAGTGACAGAAAATGATTAATAATACATAATTGAAACAAATCATGGTATTTTTTTTAAGAATAGAAATACTTTAGATACCCCTCCCAACCCCTCTGTGTTTTGAGAAACACATTCACAAGGGAAAACTGTGTGTGTGTGTGTGTGTGTGTGTGTGTGTGTGTGTGTGTATACCGTGATAGCAGGTGTGGACCTGGCCCAGCTCGGGGGTGTGGAGGTTGAGGGTCCTCAGGATACTCGGCACCATGAGGGCGGGGGTGGCAGGGACCCCTGGGGCGATGAGCCAGCCCGGGGCGGTGTGGGCGGTGACCCAGCCCGGCGTGGGGGGGGCGGCCCAGCGCTGCTCCTTCTTTGGGGCGGAGCTGGGGGCGGAGCTGGGTGGAGGGGGGGGCCGGGTCGCTGCCTAAGAATACAGTGACGTGTTTAGAGGACAAAAAACTATTGTTATTCTTATTATTAAAGGCATATTGAGCAGGATTTTCCCTCTTGAAATAGCATAAACTTATCCAAACATTATCCTACTCAATCATTCCTCCTGTTCCATTGGTAGTGTGTGACAGTGTGTGACAGTGTGTGTCAGTGTGTGTCAGTGTGTGTCAGTGTGTGTCAGTGTGTGTCAGTGTGTGACAGTGTGTGACAGTGTGTGTCAGTGTGTGTCAGTGTGTGTCAGTGTGTGACAGTGTGTGTCAGTGTGTGTCAGTGTGTGTCAGTGTGTGTCAGTGTGTGTGTGTGTGTGTGTGTGTGTCTGCAGAGAGCCTGCTGCCTCCTGCCTGGATTTTCTTATTTCTGAAAGTTCGGGATGTTTCTGGGCGTCAACTAGGGCTGAACAATTAATCGAAATTTTATCGAAATCGCAATATGGCCTACTGCAGGAGGCACAATATTAGTTAAAGGTGAAATGTGTCAAAATAGCATTTTAAATGAAATATTGTGGTGCTGCAGAGATGTCCTGGCCTACACATCATATTCTACAGACTTAAGAAAACACCTTTGTTTGGTACAGATCCCCGCAAAAACCACACCATAATCATTTTAATACGTTTTTCAATGAAAATTAGAATAATGATGTAAAAATTATCATTCCCTCTAATATCGCAAATCATATCGCAATTGCAATATCAGTCAAAATAATCGCAATTTGATATTTTTTCAAAATCGTTCAGCCCTAGCATCAACCTTTTGGCAGCAGGTGTGTCCTGCAACCAAAACCAAAACCAAAACCAAAACCAAAACCACTGCCGAATCCTTTCCCATCTGAAAGCCTCGCTGGCTGCAGCAGCGGTCTGAACTCTAAAACAGAGCAACTGTTCTGGTCAGAGCGAGTGTGTGTGTGTGTGTGTGTGAGCTGCAGCTAGCTACTGTTGTTAGCGTAGCTTCTTTGTAGTAGAAAAGCTGATAGCTAAACTAACCGGCAGCTAGCTGTCCAACAGGAAACAGGCCGACTCCTCGTCGCTCTTCATCCCATCCTCTCACCAGCAGGTGAAAGCAACAGATTCTCTCTTCTCTGCTTGGCGTTTTGCCTCGCTCTGCTTCTCTACTGGTTTTTTATCACTCTGGCAACCGCAGGGAGTCAAATCTGACTGCTGTGTTTACAAGCAACAACCAGCAAAATCCTGCTCAGTATGCCTCTGAACAGACTTTACAAAGAGCTTTACAAAAAGCCTGAAACTGATCCTGAGCCAGCAGAATCACTATCATCTTTTAAATCACTTTTTTCACTTTCACTTTTTTGTATTTGATGTTTTTTACCATAACATTTTTACTATTTTATTGTTTTACACTCTATTATTATGCTTTTATTGTGTGGTTTTTAATTTATTTTACATGTATGATGTTTGCTTTTATGGATGTGAAAGCACGTGCTAAGCATATGTGCTACACATATGCTTTTATAAATTATTATAAAAACAAACATACAATGTAGGTGAAATTAATGACGCAACAAATTCATGTGGTTTATTTAGGACAGTGATTTACAATATAATGCAGATGGAGTCCTAAGTGCAAATCTTCCCTTATTACTGATTTATTTTAGTCCTTTTGTTTAACATTTTGTCACTTTAAGAAATGTGATATTCAAATATGTTATTGGATTATTAACTCCTAACATAATTATGAATGCAGTCTGCAAAAGTGCTTTGGAATAAGAAAACAACAAAAACCAACCAGCAACCAGCATAGATGAAAAGACGTCACCAGCTGACTGGATGATGTCACAGCTTGTGGTGGTGGTGGTGGTGGTGGTGGTGGTGGTGGTGGTGGGGGGGGGGGGGGTGTCAGATCCATTATGAATCCCGAAACATCAAGACGCTGTAATTTTCTCGTCTTCCGCTTCTCTTTATGTGCTAAACTTGCTGTTACTTCATATGTCTGTGTAGTGATGACGGCCATTTTGTACCCAAACATTTTTGTTAATAAACTTTGCAATCTGGCCTGTACCTCTTAACATTTCCTGTTTGTCAATTAGTAAAATCAATCAATGTGTCTAAATGCAGATCAATTATCAGAATACTAGTATTTGACTTGCAGAATGTAAACATCATATGAAGAGTTTGGTTTTAAAATGATCTATCCTCCATTTTTTGCTGATGTTTGTGTGACTTTGTGTGACCAAACCTTTCATTGCAGTTTCACCAGACAGTTTCACCAGACTATTATCAGAACCATCTGCAGAAGACATGAAAACAAGAAATATACTCCAACAGCTACAGAGCAGAGTAACATAAAGTTTCCTCACCTTCAGTTCCGCTCCACAGTGAGCCGGGCTCGTCCGGGTCTGGATCAGATCCGGAGGGGTGGAGGGGGGGCTGGGGGCGGGGCTGGAGGGGGGGCTGGGGGCGGGGCTGGGGGCGGGGCTGGAGGGGTGGGTAAGCAGCGGTTCGGGGTCCCAGACCGGGCCCAACTCACCGGAGCTGAGCAGGGTTTGTTTGCTCAGCAGGCCTCTGAACGGGTTGACCTGCTGCCCCTGCTGGACACACAGGAGCCTTACTGCAGGCTGCTCACTGCTCTGCTGCTTCATGAATACATACAACTTCAAAATAAAATGTTTTGAACTGATAATGAAAAGAGATTTTGCTTCCATATTGACTACCAGCAGAAGCTGCTATTACCAGCAGTGCTGAAACAGTCAATTAATTGATTAGGTTACAGCTTCACAACTGTGAAGATTTGCTGCTTTTCTCTGTTTCATCTCATTATTAAATGAATACTTCGTTTTTTTCTGCTGCTGGTCAGACTGAGGAAGAAATCTGAAGAATCACTTTGGGCTCTGGTGACTTGAGCTGGACATTTGTTATTATTTCTTACATTTTAAAGACTAAATGATTTGTTTAATCGATAATGAAACTAATCGTAAATTGCAGCCCTAATCACCAGCATTCATATTTTTCATTTCTCTTGTATTTAATCAGGTAATGTGACTCAGAAGTGCAGAGCAGAGTGTGAAACAGGGTTTCCTCAGTGTTGGGGGGTCGTACCTGTGTGAGGGAGTCGACCTCACCGGTGATGAACTCCAGGCCGGGCGGCTCCTCCTCCTGAACACACACCAACACACTTCCTGGTTCCTCCACATTCATATTCCAACAGCAAATCACAATGAGCAACGGCCTATATTTAAATCATCTCATGCACTTTTAAAGTCACACTGAAATGAAAAATGACTGAAATCATTCTAACTGCCGTACCACACACCTACTTGACCATTTATGACAAAAAATGCCAAAAACAATATTTTCTATCAAAATATCATTACTTTTACTACCAGGAAAACAGAAAATCTTTAGTGGTGACATCATCGTGTGCCAGGAGGCGTCCTCAGGATACGAACC